>NC_041397.2:183662515-183962515 GCF_900747795.2 Erpetoichthys calabaricus
GGTAATGACCGAGAGGCCTCCGTCCGTACTGCAGCTGCAGCACGAGCCTCTGATTCGGCGAGCTGGGTCTGCGTCTCACCCATTTGTACCTTTAAGGTACATAGTTCAGCCATGATAGTGGAAAGAACAGTGTTCAGGTCCTGTTCTGCCATTTTGAACAAAAATAATCCTGCCGGCTACGCCAATTGTGGAAATACTTCGTAAAAGGAAAAAAGAAGCTCCACAAAAATGAAGTTTTGGGGACCATCCCCATATATTGTCCAACGGACAAAAATAAAGCAAAGAAAATGGTTGCAGTGATCAAAAGTACTTTCGACAGTTTACATGAAACAAATGGCGTTTATATACAGTATCAAAATGGAGGACTGGAAGTGGTTGGCAGGAGATGACGTTGAAAACAGGAGATGGAAGCGGCGTCATTTTTAACGGAGCTGGAAGTGATGTCATCAGTGGTGGCCGGAAGTAATGTCATAAATGGCGTTGGAAGTGAAGTCCTGGTGGCCATTTTGGAAGTGTCTACTTTTCTTCGGTTTTCCTGTTGGGAGATTAAGAGATTTGGGGAAGTACCACATGACAACCCCTTGTCTCGTGATGTTTCACACTCACATTTAGGCTTTTTGACTGCCTCCTAAGCGTACGTGTGTGAAAAGACAAAGTATAAAAATACTTCTTAGTGCTTTTATCCTGTGTCCTGAGTGTCTGTCTGTTGGGTTTATAGTGGCAACAGTGCCACCTAGTGTCGTACACCTTGTTCTCAAAAGGCCTGAACAGATTCAATTGAGGGGCTAAGGCTCACAAGATTCAATTTCAGTAGCACGCTATGTAAAGATTTATATACATATTTATCCTAGAACCCAGATTTACTGAGAGAAAAATGGCTTCAGTGGAAAAATATAAAATAATGTAGATAAATGCAAATAAACTAAATTGAAAAGAGTAAATTATTTTTATTTTACTAGAAGTGAATTTACCATGTGTATCATTTTTACAGGTTTACGACAGTTAATCTATCCAAATAAGAATGAAGGAATGAAGTCCATTAATTTAAAAGGCTTGATATACTCAAAATATTTAATGGGTTATTAGTTTGCCAGTGACTGTGATTGTGGCCATCATATCATATTTATAGTAATAAATAAATAAGACAGTATATAGGGCATATGATCGGCATCATAGGGAAAGTGTCTTTAAGGGTTCTCATTTTTTGACCCAAATGTCCTCATTTCCAGAGAAAGAGAGTTGGCAGCCCTAGGCTGAGTGGGCAAGGGTAGGAGTTGGTGGGTTGTGTTCTTATGTATTGTATGTTTGCTTCTGTTCATAGCTTGTCAATGTTTCTTTATTTAATAAAACGTTGATCACAAAAAAAATCAAGAAATGATATTGAAGCAATACATTTGTCAAGAAATGAAAAAATCAATATTTAGAGAATTTATAATCTGTTCTGAATGAGTACATTAAACTTTCTTTTGAAACTAGTGATCTACAGTTTACTTCCTATTATATATGTAAAAAGTATAATGCTATACATGTTGAATTTCTATTTATCATAACACCCAAAGCAATTTGGTGTTTTGTGTTTACACATCAGTTCACAGCCAATCAGGAAAATATGAATATTTGATCTTTTTTAAGTGCAGAAAAAAACAGCAACAAGAACTGAGAAATCTCTTTTAGACCAAAGTTTTCTAATAAAGAACTACTTTTTTATATTTTCATTTGTTTTTCTAATTACAGTAATCCCTCCTCCATCGCGGGGGTTGCGTTCCAGAGCCACTCGCGAAATAAGAAAATCCGCGAAGTAGAAACCATATGTTTATATGGTTATTTTTATATTGTCATGCTTGGGTCACAGATTTGCGCAGAAACACAGGAGGTTGTAGAGAGACAGGAACGTTATTCAAACACTGCAAACATTTGTCTCTTTTTCAAAAGTTTAAACTGTGCTCCATGACAAGACAGAGATGACAGTTCTGTCTCACAATTAAAAGAATGCAAACATATCTTCCTCTTCAAAGGAAACAGAGAGGAAAGCAAACAAATCAATAGGGCTGTTTTTCTTTTACTTATGCGAAGCACCGCCGGTACAAAGCTGTTGAAGGCGGCAGCTCACACCCCCTCCGTCAGGAGCAGGGAGAGAGAGAGAGAGAGAGAGAGAGAGAGAGAGAGACAGAGAAAAACAAAGTCAAAAATCAATACGTGCCCTTTGAGCTTTTAAGTATGTGAAGCACCGTGCAGCATGTCACTTCAGGAAGCAGCTGCACACAGAAGGTAGCAACGTGAAGATAATCTTTCAGCATTTTTAGACGAGCGTCCGTATCATCTAGGTGTGGGAAAAGCCCCCCTGCTCACACCCCCTACGTCAGGATCTGAGAAAGTCAGCGCAAGAGAGAGAGAGAGAAAGTAAGTTGGGTAGCTTCTCAGCCATCTGCCAATAGCGTCCCTTGTATGAAATCAACTGGGCAAACCAACTGAGGAAGCATGTACCAGAAATTAAAAGACCCATTGTCCTCAGAAATCCGCGAACCAGCAAAAAATCCGCGATATATATTTAAATATGCTTACATATAAAATCCGCGATAGAGTGAAGCCACGAAAGGCGAAGCGCGATATAGCGAGGGATCACTGTAGTTGTGTTCTATACATGAAACCAGATTATATCTGTTTTTAATGTTTTAACTTATTATTATCACAGTTCTCACCATTGCTTTTCCCCTCGGTTGTTAAAAAGACCCTGAGACACTTAAACTCCTTCAACTGAGGCAGTAATTCACCTTTCACAATGAGAAAACAGTCCATCTTTTTCCTACAGAGGACCATGGTTTCAGATTTGGAGGTGATAATTCTCGTCTCTGTTGCTTCACAGTCAGTCTCCATACTGGAGTTCACAGCTCAATGAAGCAAACAAAGACCATGTGTTCTGCAAAAAGCAGTGACACAGTTCTAAGGTCGCCAAACTTGACACCCTCCCTCCCCACTCTGATTGTGCCAAATACCCTGTCCATGAAAATCACAGATGGATTGGGCAGGCGAGAGCAGTTTTGCGGTCACTATTCCGATCCATAGTGGTGAAGAAGGAGCTGAGCCAAAGCTCTCAGTTTACCAGTCAATCTACATCCCTACACTCACCTATGGTCATAAGCTTTGGGTAATGTCTAAAAGGGCGAGACTGAAGGCACAAGAGGCCAAAATTAACTTTTTCCACATGATGTTTTGGGTCTCCCTTAAAGGTAAGGTGAGAAGCACAGACATATTAGCAAAGCTGCAGATCTTTCATATCGAGAGGAGCCTCTTGCGGTGGTTCAGGCATCTGGAGGTTTTACAGGCATAACCAGCTGGGAGAAGACCCCGTGAAAGACCCAGGGCCCACTGGGAGGGTTATCTTTCCCAGATGGCCTGGAAACGCCTTGAGATCCCAAAGTATGAGTTGGCAAGTGTGGCTTTGGAAAGGGACATTGGAGCCTCACTGCTTCTGCCCCCATGACACTTGTCATGGATAAGCGATTGAAATTGAGATGACATTAGATTATTGCAGTTTATTTTGTTCATACACTGGTTTAGAGATCCTATAGTTATTTGTACATAAGAGTAAAGAATTTTCAGGTGCACCTTCGTTTTTTAGCATATAGAGTAAAACCTCAAGAACAGAAATTCAATAATAATTGTGTGTGTTAAAGGTGTGAAGCTACTGGTTTATTTTACAGTTGACCCATTTGCCCAGTCATCCTCCCCAGAACTGAAGAATATAAAATTTTCCCTGTCTTGAACAAAATCAATTCTGGTTAATAATTTAAAAGGATAATTTGAATTGAAAATAAGAAGTAAGGCCCAATTGCTGCTGAATCATTATAATTATTTCTGTATTTGGGTACAATCAGGGGGTGCAACAAGCTTTTTTGAAATGTGTATACTAAAATTTTGTGTCGGCCCCATGGCAAAGTACCTCTGTCAGCAGGGAACTAATGGCCAACCCACTTTGACAAAAGAGAAATGTTCTTTAGTCTGCTGCAATCCAGGGGTGGAGGGGTCTCCCACGAAGACAGATGACTGTACCTTAATCCATCACAAAATGGGGGAGCCCTCACTGCTATGGGCCCCCATGCAAGGCACCCTCTGCATCCTCTCTAATTGTGCCCATAGGTACAATTAACTGTTTAAAAGATAAAGAGCTGATGAATCAAATATTAGTCTTTAAATCCAAAAGGAATCATGAAAAACAATAAGAACATGTCATAGGGTCAGATTCACAGACATGGCTGATAACATGCAAGGTTTGCACAGATTATACCCTAACTAAAACTAAACTAAGATTCAAATGCCATGATATAAACACAGAAATAAAAACAAATTGAACAATAGCATAATATCAGGTGTGCTTGAGGATCTAGTCAACTGTTTTGAACACCAGGGCGTTTTTAATGTTTATCTGCTTCATTAAAGAGAGATATCAAACTTTTGTTTATTAAATACTTTGTATTAAATAATAACAGTGCTAGGCAAATTTAATTACATATATTAGTAGAATAAGCAAAATTCAAGTTTTTTTGGTTAGCATTTTGCAATATTGAATATTTAAAAATTGAGCCCAAACATTCTTGTGGTGACTCAATAGCTTTAATAGACACCATAAAAATGGTTTTAGTTGATGTGACTTTGATAGTTATTGGTTGTGAGGGGTTTATGGCTAATTGTAATTCTTACTACTTAAACAACATTTTTGGAAGAAGTACCAATGATCAAGATATATGTTAAAATCTGACTGGCATTTATATGGCTGTTACTGTAAAATATGAAAAATGTGCTATGATTTGGCAACACCAAACACCAACATCAAAATAGCTAAAAGGGTAAGCAGGTATAAAAATAAACAAAAGCCAGTGCAGGGGGGTATTTTTCGTATGTGGATTACTCGTTTAGCCAGATGTAATTGTTGACGATTTGGCCTGATCCTGGATCTGTCGGTTTTTCTAAACTCTTGCTGGATGTGTTGTCATAGCAGCACATCCAAATCCTCAAACCTGCTCGGAGCAGGTTTGTTTTATGTAAACAAGGATTGGCTCACACACTCAATCAGTGTCCGTGCATGGAATTAATTCAGTCATGGCTTCGCCGTTCATGAATGAGCAACCAATTGATATCGGTGCACAAATTATAAAAAGAGAATTTAATATAGAGAGGGTTTTGCACGATCGGCAAGATCCTTTATTGCTCCCAGAGGAAATTCTTTTCGAAAGATACCGCTTTAGCCGAGGGGGAATATTGTACCTCAAAGATTTATTAGCACCTTATATTCGAAGACAGACTCGGCAAAGTCGGGTTCTCACAACCACACAGACAGTATGCATTGCTTTGAGTTTTTTTGCAAGCGGCACTTTTTTTATATACTGTAGGGTGATGCGGAAAATCTATGTAAAAATGCAGTTTGCCAGGCAATTCATAAAGTCTGTTTGGCTCTGAAATATTTCCTTTGGGTTTTCATAGTGTTTCCTGGACACCTGTGTGTGCAGACAATAAAAGAGGCGTTTCATGCCATTGCAGGTAGGTAATACACAGGCTAAAACACCCACAGTTCCATGAAGAATCTCACAATCAGCCTAACATTCTCATTACCCAGGATTTCCAAATGTGATTGGGGCACATGGGACTGATCAGAGTGGAGTTTGATCAAACATTATTTGGAAAATGTACCTCTCCTCCTGATGAATAATCAGACACAGTGTCTTCATGAAATATTTGTCAATATCTTGTTGGTCAGACACAGGTTCTAGGGATATGACATTCCCTGCAACTGACCCAACAAAAAAAAGAGGGCTATATGGAACATACCTATGGCACACATTGAGGACAAACATATGCAATGACCATCCTTTACCTGAAATGAAGTGACCACTGCATCCTGCCACTGGTTTTGAGGAGGAGCTTCCCCCTGGTGACAGCCAACTCTTCTGCAGGGGTTAGGTTTGGACCGCGTGGACCTCCACCAGCTTTTTGCTTGTCTGCCTTCTTATTAACTTTAAAATTAATGTTTTTTATATTATATATGATTATTTATGTCAACAATTCTTTAAATTGTTATATACCAATATTTACCAGTTTGAAGTATATTCTTGGACTTCACTTTAACCTGTTCCCATGTTCTCACGTTTGATCTGGAATTATGACATATTAAATAATAATCTGACACATAGGAAATGAAACGCTGCATTCAGT
Organism: Erpetoichthys calabaricus; assembly: GCF_900747795.2. NCBI lineage: Eukaryota > Metazoa > Chordata > Cladistia > Polypteriformes > Polypteridae > Erpetoichthys > Erpetoichthys calabaricus. Next base: position 183,668,723 of record NC_041397.2, read on the forward strand.
AAGTACAATGCACACTACTTAGCGTTTAATTTGTCGGTCACTTTTTGCCAGCTGACTTTTCTGGTTTGAGCTGTTTTTGCAGTGTTACCCCTTGTGCATATTAAATCTTGAAATTCTTCATGTCCTTCGAATAAAAGGTCCTGCACCGCTTGTGTGAAAAAAATGCGCCCATTCTTTCGTCATTTTGTTACAGCCTATCAAAGACTTGCTGATCATGTTTTCTAGACTCAATATATATGGGCTTTTCAATCAGCACGGGTGCGCGCATTCATCTCGGATGATTAGATCCAGCTAAACTAATCTACTACATGGCTGTGTTTGAAAAACCGACTTATCCCAGATGAGTTTCACCGGCATTAACTCATCCAAGATGAGGCACCTGATCTCGGATGATTTAAGCGACGTACGGAAAATACCCCCCAGGACTCTAACATATCTGGGCCTCAGGAACATGCCTCACCCCAGGTATCCAAGCCCCTAACTCAAAAGGTAGATTTTACAGCCTGCATATGCCCAAAATGGTTGCCTTTAAACTTAAAAAAAACATACAAAAATGTCTTTTGGAGAGGGAATGATGATGTTAAAACCTCTGGCTTAAAGAACAAAAGCAAATAAAGTTCATTTATAATTATAAATAATGTATTTAAATACCCAAAAGGAGAAACACAAAATGCAAAGCAGGGAGAAAAAGACAAAAGAGTTTGCCTAAAGCAGGTAACCCAAAGCAAACACAGCTATTTTAATCTGCAAAGACGAAATTCACAAACTCAGAAGCAAAAATCCATAATACCAGAAGTCCAATTGATACTTACAAAAATAAACCTTTTTCTAAAATACTCGATGGCTCTGTGCCAGACCCAAGCCTAGGAATGTGACACTCGATACTCACATATCAAATCACTGCTTCAAGGTATGTTTTAAATGCACATGTCATGTGATCATTCGGCATGGAAGCTCAAGTCCAATGACTCATCTGTTTAGTTAAGGATCTGCATTGGCTCCACCAGTTGCACGATAGATGCAATTTGTACATGGAGGACTACTCAAGTATAGAGAATAAAAGTAAGTATTATGCAATCAAATACTAATTTATAACTTAAAAAATACTTTTGAGAGATATAATGAAACATCCAAGCAAGAAACCACATTCTTTGGTGAAGAATCACATAAAATCTCCACCAACATGATTTGTATATTTTGCGAAAGTCAACTTGTATATTTTAATAATACATCTTCTATTCTTCCCCATTTGAAATTTACAAATCCACCCACAAAAGAATAGGATAGCAATCCAACATAACACTGAACTTACCACAGTGTTTGAACTGCCCACTCTGACACACCCAAGATTCAAAACACTGGGCACCGTTAGAGAGGCTGAGAGACATCTCACATTCAAGTTTGCAAACCTGATATGGGTCATTGTTAGTATTCTGTGATTAATAATCTGTAGTTCACATTTACTTCAGATTTCCAAGTACAATATGAATAAAACATTTGTTGAATAACTGGTCACAAATATCATTCAAACAGAGCCAGTGCCATTGACATCAGTTTCAGCACCATAAACAGGAGCAGCAGCGTTTTGTACAATTAGTGGCAGCTGGGACTTTTGTGTTAGTATGACACAAATGGTCTGCAGCTCCATTGCTGATGTCACTGTGGAGGTGAAATGATTCTACAGAAATTCATATAGAGGTCCACATGAAGATCCAATTGAGTACTGGCAAGAAAAAGAAGATGGATAACCTTGTCTAGACCCATACTTTCAAAAAAGCATCTGACTTTGCCAGCAACCTTTATTCCTTGTGAGTAATAATGGAGGAAGGAACAGTAAATAAGAAGTTTTCTTAAATTCAGCACAGAAGAATAAATCATTTCCTTAAGTAGAATTAATTAAAGATAAAGACAGAGTGGTTCTAATTTTCCACATTCCTAACCCATCTTTCAGTCACATAAACACAATCCCAGCCTCTAAAACATATACTATTTACATTTCCCCTTACAAATCATATTGCCCAAAGCAATTATAACTTGTTACTGATAGTAACTTTTATTTAAAGAATTATCTTCCTTGCTGTCCTACACATTAAACAAGGCATGTCTTCTTTACATTCAACCTATGTCCATTGATAATAGAAAAGTGAATCCAGTGGCAATAATGATAAAAACAAAATAGCAATATTTATGAGAAATGACCAAACATCAGGGACAGGGAAGTGTATTGAGCTCTTGTTTGCTGCCTGATACTTTCTCACCTTAACATTAGTGATACGTTAGTATTTCCCCCTCAACCACATCTCCAACCATAGTTTCAGTTACACATGTTTTGAAAATATTAAATTAAAAAAAAATCCAAAAATTAAAAATGCCTCAATTAATCATGCTCCATGAATGATTTTGTTGTCCACTGTTTTACCTGTCACCTACTCCAGTCACCTAGCCAACTTCCCTGTAACTGTTAGTCACACTATAGCATCTGCTGTGCAAATTTTATCCGCTCTTGCAGTATCACTATAAATATAACTTTTATTTTGCTTAATATGGCCCCAAAGTGTGAAAGTAGTGATGCTGGCAATTCTGCTAAGGCTAAGAGATGGTGTGAAGTCCTTTCTTTAAGTGACAAAATCTAAATTCTTGATTTAGTATTGAAACATTTAAAGTCATATGCTGAAGAACAAATCGTTAATTTATGAAGTGATAAAAATGAAATATGTAATTAATGCTAGTATTGGTTATGCTCCTAAAACTTGTAAGATTACATCACTTGGGCATATATAGGGTTTGGTATTATCCACCAATTTTATTTATCCACAAGGGGGGGAATGGAACATATCCATATCTATCGTACTGTATTAGGAGATTTGTCTCAAAATGCTCTCAATCCATGGTAGCCAAATTGATACACATTACCCACTTTCGTTGTGATCAAATGCAATTAATGGAGAATACTGACAATGCATGCTTTACAAGTTTAATAGATCTACTGTATACTAAAATATGTAATTGCCAAGCATGAATCTACAAATCATACCATTTAAGAAAAAAAAATTATTTTTTGTTGTTTTTCAATCATGAAATGCTACATATACACATGAGAAATGACTAGGGGGGTATTTTTCGTACATGGATTAGCCGTTTAGCCGGATGTAATTGTTGACGATTTGGCCTGATCCTGGATCTGTCGGTTTTTCGAAACTCTTGCTGGAAGTGTTGTCATAGCAACACATCCTAATCCTCAAACCTGCTTGGAGCAGGTTTGTTCTACGTAAACAAGGATTAGCTCACACACTTAACCAGTGACGGTGCGTGGAAGTCATCCAGTCATGGCTTCGCCGTTCATGAATGAGCGACCAATTGATATTGGTGCGCAAATTATACGAAGAGAATTTCATATAGAGAGGGTTTTGCGCGATTGGCAAGATCCTTTATTGCTCCCGGAGGAAATTCTTTTCAAAAGATACCGCTTTAGCCGAGGGGGAATATTGTACCTCAAAGATTTATTAGCACCTTATATTCGAAGTCAAACTCGGCGAAGTCGGGGTCTCACAACCACACAGTCAGTATGCATTGCTTTGAGGTTTTTTACAAGCGGCACTTTTTTATATACTGTAGGCGATGCGGAAAATCTAACTAAAAGTGCAGTTTGCCAGGCAATTCGTAAAGTCTGTTTGGCTCTGAAAGATTTCCTTCGGGTTTTCATAGTGTTTCCTGGACACCTGTGTGTATAGACAATAAAAGAGGCGTTTCATGCCATTGCAGGTAGGTAATACACAGGCTAAAACACCCACAGTTCCATGAAGAATCTCAGTCAGCCTAACATTCTCATTACCAGGATATCCAATTGTGATTGGGGCACATGGGACTGATCAGAGTGGAGTTTGATCAAACATTATTTGGATAATGTACCTCTCCTCCTGATGAATAATCAGACACAGTGTCTTCATCAAATATTTGACCTTCGTCAATATCTCGTTGGTCAGACACAGGTTCAAGGGATATGATATTCCCTGCAACTGACCCAACAAAAAAGAGGGCTATGGCACACATGGAAGACAAATATATGCAATGACCATCCTTTACCTGAAATGAAGTGACCACTGCATCCTGCCACTGGTTCTGAGGAGGAGCTTCCCCCTGGAATGCCCTCAGAAACAGGTTGATGGGCATTTTGCAGGAGAGCCAACTCTTCTGCATGGGTTAGGTGTGGACCGCGTGGACCTCCACCTGTTTTTTGCTTGTCTGCCTTCTTATTAGCATTAAAATTAATGTTTTTTTTATGTCAACAATTCTTTAAATAGTTATATACCAATATTTACCAGTTTGAAGTATATTCTTGTACTTCACTTGAACCTGTTCCCATGTTCTCCTTGTGCTCACGTTTGATCTGGAATTATGACATATTAAATAATAATTAATCTGACACATAGGAAGTGAAACGCTGCTTTCAGTAAGTACAATGCACACTACTTAGCTTTTATTTGTCGGCCACTTTTTGCCAGCCGTCTTTTCTGGTGTGGGCTGCTTTTGCAGTGTTACCCCTTGTGCATATTAAATCTTGAAATTCTTCATGTCCTTCGAATAAAAGGTCTTGCGCGTGTGTGAAAAAAAATGCGCCCATTCTTTGGTCATTTTGTTACAGCCTATCAAAGACTTGCTGATCATGTTTTCTAGACTCAATATATATGGGCTTTTCACTAAGCGCGGGCACGCGCATTCATCTCGTATGATTAGATCCAGCTCGACTAATCTACTACACGGCTGTGTTTGAAAAACCGACCTATCCCGGATGAGTGTCACCGGCATTAACTTATCCAAGATGAGGCACCTGATCTCGGATAATTTAAGCGACGTACGAAAAATACCCCGCAGAGGTAATACATTTAAAAATAATTACATTAAATTAAAATAATACCAAAATACAATAATAAACAGACTGAGAAGCATTTACTTTTGGTAAAAGATCAGAAAAAAGCTCATGAGGTATCATTTAAGACATAACGCATTCTTACTTAAAAATTTTTGCGCTAGCTAAATCATGACAGTATGTAACGTTGTTATGGCCTAATATCTACTGTAGTATTTTTTTAGCATGTTGACAGAATTTCTTTTTGGTACAATTCTTGTATTTGATCATGTTTTGCTTTTTTCTACTGACAATTTCCCCATTGTTTTCAGAGCACCAAGGTGCATAGGAGTATATTGGTTAACACTGCTGCCATAAAACCCAACCCAGACATTGTCTATGGGGAGTCCATGCAGTCTTGTAATCGCCATATGAATTTTCCATTTCTAATACAGGGTATTTGGTTGTCAGTGATCAAATTAAAAAATAGGGCATTGATTTTGTATTAAATCATCACTTAAAAATGTATTGATACCAATTCATTATAATGTTGTCAACTATTCAATGCTGCATGTTTTTTAAATGTTCTAGAAACCTTGACTATGCAGGTAAAAAACCCTGCGCACACGAAGAAAAGATCCAAATGTCTTGCAGACAATTAATGGTCTACCATCAAAATACATTCTCCTATAGCAGTGAAGCAGCATCACTAACCACAGAATTATAATGCTGCCCTTAAAAAAAATACATCTATCCTTTCAATTTCTGAACCAACTCTATCCATCTCTAGGTCATGCGGAGCTGGAGCTTATCTTAGAGGTACTGGTGAAAGGCAGGGGCTACTTCTGGATAGGGTGCACTCGTTCTTGGAAAAGATTCAAGCACACATCCACATCTACCCTGACTTTTAATGACACAGTTTAGATCCACCACTTGAACAGAAAAAAATGTAATTCCTGCACTCTTCATGAAATCTTCATGAATTTTGTGATTGAAAGCACACCATCACAATGCAGGTAATATTATAAATGTTGTGTATCAGACAATCAGTTAATCAAACCTCATTTCTTTCAGCACATTCTGCTGTATACACCTTCACAAGGTAACATAATACCACAAGAGAGCACAATTTAAAATAATAAAAATACTAATACAGTATTTTTATGAATTTATACGCTTGAGAAAATATGTTATCACTCTAGGAAATAATACTATTTTGGATCTCACTTAATGAAGTAATATTAAAAATTTCAGAGCCACATGCAAGTGCAGAAAGATTATTGCCCACAAGTGACACAAGTCATATACAGTAAATGCTTTTAAAAAATAAAGTGTTCTGTTGTTAAATATAATGCCTTTGAGCAGTGCTAGATTAAATGGATAACTTTTTCATTTTGAAGGATGTGTGTTTTGTAAAGAAGAATATTTATGTTGGAAAAAAAATTGGAATTACTGTCATAACGTGTTGAACAATTTCCCCACTTGTACTTATAAAACTGACACAGCTTAAGTGTCAGTGACGCACACTGCCACCTTTTTGTTTGGTGAAATCATTTCACTGCTGGTTTATATTAATCACAGACTGCTGTTCTGGAGAACTAGCATATATACGAAAACTACTGTTAGCCCAAAGCCTAATATGTCTAGATTGAATAATGTAATATTAATTCTTAAAATCGCTGCAAAATCTCTCATTTTAAATATAAGGGAATGCATGAAAAATATCAATAAGTTTTCCAAGTGTCCAAAGTGCTTTGTGATTGTTAAACAGTTAGCCTTCAATGTCAAACTGATTTAAAAATCTACACTACCATTGATTAATGTGGTCAAATTGTACAGTATTTACTTTGGAAAAAACTGTCTCAGAAACAACATGTCCATGTCATAATGTCCTTAGATTCTTTAACTCTTAACAGTTCTCTTGTACTTTTCAGTAATGGTTAGTAAAACCAATGCACTTACTTGAGATTAAGCTAAAATCTCTTTATTGCTGGAAGGGTAATGGCTTTTTTTAAATGTGATGAATAAAGTTTGTATATATTTCACAGTAAATGTTACTGCATATACAAAATATTCAGACATTAATTTTGTTCCTTTTAAAGTTTTATATGAATCATGCTAGTTTCTTATTTTCTCTGTGATTAGCTCAAAATATTCACAAACTGGGTGATATTCAAAGTTTTGGAATTTTGTTACTTTTAGGAATAACAAGAAAATATACTGCATCTTTTTCTGATTTTGATATGTTAATCCACACTCATCCTTACAGACCTAAGGAATGATCTCACACTTTTGTTTATATTCTCCTACTTTAATTTTTTTCCATTTTCACTCACAAAGCATTAAAGTGCACTATACTATATCTACTTGTCATACTTACTATAACTATCGCTTGATTGGACCTTTGTTGACTGCTTTACAGTGTCCCAAGAAATAGGGCCCACCCAGTGACCATATAGTCCTTGGTTGTGGATGGATGAATTTTATTATAACTCAATATTGCCACTTGCTTTCTTTCTCTAGTGGACGGATATATTTTATTGTAGCTTCCACTGTTTTTTCACAGTGAAATCTGGGAACCTTTACAAACAGAACAGCAACTACAAAAGGCTCTAAAATATAAGGTAATAGGAAAAAGAAAATGGCAAAACATAAATAAATTATATGCTTATTAATTAAGCAAAATATAGAATTTATTACCAAATATTTGAAATCTTTGAACATTTAAACCTCATTTCCATTATATATATATATATATATATATATATATATATATATATATATATGTGTGTGTGTGTGTGTGTGTGAGCCTTCCTTTTAAGGGTGTGAACCACACAAAACAACATAAATGAGCAATAATCCATTGGTTCAGTACTGGCAAGGACCACACAAATCTACAAAATGAAACAGATTTCATAGTCAAGTAAGCAAACAAGTCAGATCCAAAGTCCAGCACTATGTTTTCTAAAGAAGATTTTTTTTTCCTCTCCTATGCCACAGAAGTTCATTCTTTTACCCAGAGAGTCAAAGTTCAGACATTTCTTGCTTGAGTTGCCATGTTTTATAGAATGCCCGGTACAGTACCTGTCAGACAGGTAATAGAATAATTTAAAAAATATTTGTTATCTCCTGCCAGCTCCTTTCCTCTATATTTGAGTGTGTGTGAATGTCTCTTCTCCAGTGCTTGCTTTCTTGAGCACATTCCCGTAAAGCCTGCTTCTCCGACTCATATTTCTGAGGCGTCTTTCTCATCATTTGTATACCTTCTGTTTTTGAAGGCAGCTCTCTCAGCACGTGCCTTTACTCCTCCTGGTGCATCTAACTCTCACACTTCCTCTTTGATTGTGTCACCAAAGCCAAACTGACCAATCACACCAAAGCCAAACTGACCAATCAAATTGCTCTGAGGGGCAGGACACACATACCTTAGTGTTTTACTATATAGTAGATAATAGCTGTCTGATATAACAGCAAGAATTGATAAACAAAGGAACATGTTTTCTCAAAAAACAACTTTTAAAGTGCAAAGATTACAATAAAGACTTTTTATTATAGTGCTGGCTGGGATTGGCTCCAGCAGAGCCCCGTGACCCTGTGTTAGGATATAGCGGGTTGGAAAATGACTGACTGACTGACTGAACTAGAAAGTTAAAAAACAAAAATGGAAAAGTCATGTTCAGTTAGGTTCATAAGTATTTGGACATTTACACAATTTTCAAAATTTGTCACTTTATATTACATTTGATTTGAAATGAAGAAATAATAAAATGATTGAAATATAGGCTTTCAGCATTACTTCAAAGGGTTTCACGTAAATAAAGCCATTGGTTTGAGCCATTTAGGAATGACAGACATGTTTATTTATGGTCCCCTCATTTTCAGGGACTCAAAAGTATTTGGAAAATTGACTGACAAGCTGTTCCACAGTCAGGTGTGAGCAGTTCCTTCATTATTTCATTAACTACTAAGCAGATAGAAGGTCTGGAGCTGATTGCAAGTGAGAAATGTACATTTGGAAGCTATTGCTGTGAACTCTCAATATGAGGTCCAAAGAGCTGTCCATGCAAGTAAAAACAATCCATCATTAGGCAGAGAAAACAAAACAAACCCATCAGAGAGACAGCAGAAACACCAGACACCTCACGTATAACGCCTTGTGTAGAATTCATACTAAAACATGGTATACGGACAAAACAAGAAATGCAGGTACGCACAAAAAAATTAAGATGCATAAAACTGTGCATACAGACTGTGCATAAGTAAAGTTCTATGCACTTTCCCTTTATAAATCCCAATCAACATGAATTTTAATGCACATGCATCCGCCTACAGCCCCACCCTGACTCCTTCCAGAATTACACCTATTTGAATATGCAAATCAATGTAAATAGCCCCTTCCATTCAGTGTTTTGTTAAAAGACAATATCAAAAGCATGTGTGAAAAAGAAGAATTTCAATGCGAAATGGTAGTCCTGTTCAGTGAAGTGTAGGAAAGGGAAAATGTTCTATTTAGTGGCTTAAGTAGTGGTATAAGCAACAAAATGCAACTGAAAGAGTGGAACAGCATGGCAAAAGCACTCAAAAGTTCAAGTTCAAAAAGTGCAGAAATAAAAAAGAAGTGGTCACATATCAAAGTCAACATGTAAAGGCAAGTTGTAGCCTACCGTCTATGTTGAGATAAAAATCGAAATAAATTACAATCATGATATTAGAGCGCTCTGAACATTTTTGAATACTAAGATGTATTTTTATGATCAAATGCATTAAAGCATGTATTGAATATGTGGGGTCATGGTGACGCAGCAGTAGAGATGAGCTGGTGCCCTGTCTAGGGATTATTCCTGCCTTGCGCACAATGCTTGCTGGGACGGGCGCCACCCTGAAGGAAATCATTTATTGCCTCAGTACTGTCTCTGTCAAACATACAAACCCCCAATTCTTGCCTTTCCACTGTCTTTCTCCACGTAATCAATTGCCTTACAATTATCGTCTGTAATAAATGTAAAACCAGCTGTAAGCCGATTCTTCAAAACTTTTAAGGAACATTGTAAAATCTTCATTATACGTGTTTAATTATTCCATCCATCTTGAGTCATGCCGGTCTCAGCAAACGTCGAGCTTGAGGCAGAAACAATCCCTGAACGAAGCACAAGCTCATCACAGGGTAAATACAAGCACACACATACACTACTATCATCAGTGTAGCGTCACCAAATCCCCTAACCTAAAAGTCTTTGGAAGGAAACCATAGCACATGGCAAAAACCCAACAGAAAAACATACAAATTCAATGCAGGGGACACCCAGGACCCTTTACTGTGTGGCAGCAGTGCTTCTGCTGTGCTACCATGCCCCCACGTTTAATTATTAACAATATACATTATTTAATTGAAGTTAACAAATTATCTGTAAAATGTAATATATAATTTAATGCATTTCATCATAAAAATATCAAGTTTACCTTCTAGTATTCTAAAAGTACACAACTCCAAGAGTAAAGCACTTGGTAATCTAAATCTGCTTAGAAGCCAGCCATCATCCTGGGACAGGATATCAGTATGATCTGTAAATATGCGCTCTCTTTTAATTCTTCCATTTGCAAAGTCTTCTAACAACTCTAAAGCAGCAATGGTAGTTGGAATAGTTTGGCCATTCCGGGCACCATTATGTTGTTACAGAATGATTACAATCAAGTGTATTAATTTTGTAAACAATATGCAATTAATTTTGGTGTATTTGATAAAGCCCATGTCTAAAAAAGAAAATGACACCACACAGAAACAGTAGCTTTTGATGCTGGTTGCCACCCATTAGCAAAACCGAGCAGAAATGTGCGTACGTATGGTCTGAGGCTGCCGTGAAAATGTGCATGGCTTTACACCAAGTTTAAAGGAAGAGGCATACAGTGGAGTATTACTGTCAGTGGGTTTACAATGTAAAAAGAAATGAAACTACACGGCCTCTGCAAATATAACAGTATCCAGGAAAGGACTAGAAATCTCATTGTGCTGTAATGCGTGGAACAAATTAAAATCCCAACTATTTAATATGGTATAAACTGGAGTAAAGACTCCCAAATCACCCTGCAAAATTAGAACTATGTCATCAATATATCTTACCCACTTAACTATTTGTCATTAATACTTTAGTTTAGTGCCTTTCTCACTACTCAAAAGCACTTTACATACTGCAGACAGAGGAGAACCATTTCAATCTCCACCAATTGGTAGCACTCACTTGGATGGTGCAGCAGCAGCCATTTTTGTGCGAGTATGCTCAGAACACATTAGCTATTAGGTGGTGAAAGGGTAAGAGAGATAGCCAGTTAGAGGCAGAGGATGATTAGAGGTCCGGAATGCACAATATGGGACATCAGGATACACCCTAAGCTTTCTGAAAGATGTCCAGGGATCTTTATTTACCACAATGATTCAGGACCTTGGTTTTACATCTCATCTGAAGGATGGTGCCACAGAGTTAGCGCCCCCTGCTGGTCTGAACAACACCTCTAGGAGCAGTAACCCTAACTTTCCATAGATGGTCTCCCTTCTAAGTAATGACTGGGCCCAAACATGTTTAGTTTCAGGTAGATGACATGCTCTGAAATGCAGGTGGTATGGCTGCTGACAAAACATGGCTTGTCCAAAATTCTGGATGTAAAAACAAATCTCCTGGTAGTTAGATCCTTTTCGGGAGAATGCATGATTCTTGTTTTGTGTTTTACATTTTAGTTTCTTCTGGTATATTTTAATTTTGACTTCTGCTTATTTGACTTTGATTTTCTCTCTCTCTCCCTGTCCTTGAACCTCTTGTTCCATATTAGAAGAATCTGAAAAGAGTTTGTACATTTTCTTTTTCATTTACAAATGAACCACTTTTTCTTTATAATAGAATGATTGTGGCATGGGTTTTTTGCCTGGACATCTGAGTGTCCCACATCAGTCACACTTGATCTGTATGAATTCTTGTCATCTTAAGAAGTTGAAAGTGCTGAACACAGCTGGAAGCATGAAGGAAAGATCCATTGAATAAAATAGAACACAACTGCACAGGACTGATGAGACTTGGGCTTATGCAACACAGACAGTTTTCAATATCTTGATTTTCTGAGCCTAATGAAGAGATGTCCATCAGGTGCTGGCTGACCTGCTTTTCAGCTTCTTTTGTAATGAGATTATTGTCTCTGCCTGCTAGCAGAAATTAAAGATTGTCAGTTTGAATTTTTACATCCTTCTCTTGCCATTTGTGTTGGACTCTGGGGTTATTTTCAGAGTATATCTATTGGGAAACCGGCATCCAAGAACCTGATCCCCAACAAAACAAACAAAATATTTTCAGACAGGCAATGTCTTCCAGCCTGCTTGACAGAGGCAAAATTAAATAAGTGAATATTTTTCCACATGCTTTATGTAAAATGGTATCTATGGCAACACTTTTCTACATGCACACATAAGAGTTGCAACAATGTGATAGGAAAGCCACACACAATCTGCAGTGATTGTATCTTTAACAGATAATCATACAGAAATTTCACTTGTATTGTTAACACCGACAGATTTTAACAAACACATAGTTTTACAAAACAAACACATAAGAATTATACAGTATATATGGAGCTGCTAGTGTTCATGGTGCACCAAAACAAAAGTGATCACCCTGGCTGTGCTTTTTTAAGAGGTAATACTGAACTCCATAGCATTATACCTGGAAATTGTTCACCAGTTTTGCAGGAATATAAGATGTCTTGAACTCAAATTTCAAATATTCAAAAATTTAACAAAGAAAAAAAAAAGTAAAGGGACAAAACAGAATGCTAAAAAAATTTGCTGAAACACTTTAGAAGAAGAATAATGTTTCTTTATAAAAGGATGTAGCCCAAGTAACTTTGATCATTGCCATTTCAATGAAATCACGCAAAACAGGTGAAGACAAGAGACAGAAAGTCATGCAATTGCTACCAATACATTTAAAATATGTCATTAATTTTTTTCAAGGATGTTTAACAAATATATTTGTAATTAATATGAATAACTGTGGTAATGGTTGTTTCATCTTGTATACTCAGCACTTGATAAATATAACATCTGGTGTAAACTTCTGATATAAAAGATATTGCATTACTACTTTGTTAACATACTTGACCCTATGATAATATCCACAAATATATGCCCACCTGATAAAGTTTATATAGCTGAAACATTGCATCATTAACATCCTTTCCTTTTCAGCGTGGAAATAACCTTTAACTTAATATGCACAAATGCTTAATGTTAGAGTGTAGCCAAAGGTTTAAAGTGTGCCAGAGTGATCTGTGAAGTTTATCCCACAGTGCATGATTTCACCAAAAAACTAAAGCCATGAATTGACATAGCTGAACATTCAAACTATGCACACCAGCTGACAGAGAGAGATCAATATTGCCACGTAGGCAATCTGACATAGAAATGGAACAAGACAAGTGGAAGCAAGTCAAGGAGGCTATTTAAGGAGAATAGGTGTATCCCAAGGTTCTGTGGTCAGTTTATGGTGGTGCAGTAACTGTGTGGTGGTTTCAGTATATGCTATGCCATGTAAAAATTGTACTCATGTTAGGAGATTACATGCTCTTATTTTGGGAATTTTGGACGGTTGAGAAAATATATAAGCTCAGCGAATTGCCCAGAACATGGAAGCTCATAAACGTATGGACGTATGTTGCTACCCCTGCCTAAAAACCTCTTCCAGCACTGCCAAAATTGATGAGACCCACTTCCAGGAACCCCACTCCAGTATCGGGCTTTGTCAAGAGCTTCCTTTGGATTTTTATCTACAGTGTTGGCCGACACTGAACAGAAGCCAAGTGTATTCTTCCTAAGTGTTTATTTTCTTCTTTACCATAAAATTACCAGCAGGAGGGATATCTCTTTTAATGTTATATCTGCATAGGTTTTGGTTAGGTAAAAAGCTTTAGTCACTAACAAACATATTCTCAGGAAGCCTGCACCCCTTGCTGGACACATAGAGTCACAACAGATAACAAATATATTAGAATGCATCAAGCTTTCATGGTAATTTTACAACTTGGAAGTTAAAAAAGTGTGTAAAATATATGTATGTATTTTGTACAGTTATACAGTGCAGGGCTGTGCAAAATTTCTGTCTTTTCTATTAGTACTGAGTGCAAAAAACTCTGCATACAAATCCCTTTACATATTCACATTTGCCCAATCACCAACGATACATTTCTTTGGGATGAAGGAGTAAAGTGCATGCAGACACAGGGAGAACTTTCAAATGTTAACAACAGGCTGATCAGATTTGCAGCAACAGTTTATAGCATTTTCTGGGAAAATCTAAAGCCTGGTACTGTATATCTGACATGTCTGTGCTGGTCATGAGGTCCATACAGGTCACGCAGCAAAAATGATATAAGACGCAGACACACATCACTTCGCATGGCTCAGTCATACTGGGTTTTTGACATGTGCTGCACTTGTCATTTTTCCTCAGTACGTGCCAATGCAAACATGGCACTGCATATCCACAGTAGCAAATTTCAAGAGGCTGGGAGAAGAAGTGAGGCAATATAGATACATGTATGAGTCCACTATCCAAGACTACAAAGATGCTCAGATGATGACAAATAGCACTGGATAAAACAAAGCTGTATGTAAGAAAACATCTTGATGGAACTTGATGAAAGGTAGGAATCCACCCACGACAAAAATAATGCTAACTCTCAAAAGAACACAATAGATATAATGGAAAATCAGCTACAAAAACATCTGGCTTTTGTTTCAGTAGATTTTTCCTTGATAGAAAATCTTAATGAATATGAGAAAAAAAAAATTTTGTACCCTGATTTTTTTTAATCAAATTTTATTTTTTTTACATGATCTTGTACTTGAATTTCCATCTTTCTCTCTCTCTCTCAGTGTTCACTGAAAACATAACTCTGTGAATTGCCTACTTTATATTAAATTTGATTATCACCTAAAGTCATAACTTAAACCAGAGCAGTATGACATCTAGTTTACAACACAACATGAAAATTGATTGAATATTGTGATTTACTCTAACTGCACTTCTAAAGAACAAAATAGATCAGTTAACATATGAGTCTGTGAAAAAAAGTCCTCTCAGAAGTCTGGCCTACTTTGAATACTGAATAGGAATAACTAGATGTACTCTTTAGAACACTAGCTAATTTGATAAATGCATCTTGTCTGAACAACTATTAGTCTGGTCTATCCAGAAAAAGACCATACTCCTCACAGAATATGCACACAATATGACCACACCTTCATCAGCATGTGACCCTATGACAATTTTCGATCTGTGGAAACAATGGAAACTTGCCAGCAAGCAGAGAAAGAAGAATAATAAATATTTCCCCAAACAGCGCAAAAATTACATGGACCTTCAAAGACTTTTCTTTGTCTGCATACCAAAACCATGATCAAGATCCTCCTACAATTCTTTTGTCCTGACTGCACTAAGCAGGGGCAGTATGAATGAAGAAAGGAATCAAGAGACAGTAGAAAGATGTATAAACTAACAAGGTTAAAACCTGGAGATCAAGAATCAAGAAAAAAAAAAGACTTGGGATCTGAAACCAAAAACATACTCTGGGAGAGTAGCAAGAAAGTCAAAAACCAACAAAGGCATGTAAACCAAGCAAAAAGCTTAAACCAAAATTCAAATTCAAAAGCTTTGGTAATCTATTATAATGCAAAGAAACTAACAGTGGAGTTTTTTTTTTTCAGTTGTATCCACAAACTTAGGACTGGCGTTATATACTATCATGGTAATGACATTATGGGTTGCACACTCCCTGCTGTCTGGCCTAACAGTGGCGTAGCATTCATCAAAACAACTGTCTCAACATGGTGGCACCCATAAGAAAAGCAAGATAGCATTGTGGAATAATGCATTTCATTTTAACAATGTCAAAAATGCATCAAATTGGAGAACAAATGTAACCACTAAATTCTTTGGTCTACATTTCCCCCAAAATGGTGTTTCAACTATTTTTGGAGATGAAGTATTAGTTGAAAAAAAAAAACAAATACCACAACACAACACCTTTAATTACCTCTGGATGGTCAAAGTCTTGCTCCAGTATTCTATGACTAAGATAAAATCTGCATTGCTCCTCTTGTATCTAAGGTATGACTACTGGTTTATTTCCTGTAGCCCAATATTGGCTTTCTTGGTGATGCTAAGGCTGGTGATACCTTGGTAAATAGAACAGACTGAGTGGTCATCCCTTTAGAAAACTAGGACCAACACAGTAGTCCACCAGTTAAAATGTTCAACCAAACAATATCTGGCAGCCTCAGCACTTTTGTCTGACTTTCATTCACCTCCATCCATGTTCATCATTGACCTGAGAAAGGAGGTGTTCAGGTGCCTAATGCATTTATGAGAAAACATGTGTTTAAAGAAGGCATTTTTCGTGCACAGTTTTTTCAGAGCCACTTCTTTATGAAGAACTTCCTCTCTGCAACCAGTACTTTGTAACCTCTGGCACTAGCACTAGCGCTAGCTCTTTCCCTGCAGTGAAGCCAATTTCCATTTCTAACTTTTATAGGGTCATTATTGTCACATCTACAGAGTACAGTGAAATTTGTTTTTTGCATGTGCTAACCAATAAGCAATACATCATCACTCTCCAGCTCCATGATTAGCAAGTTGAAGTAACCTTACCTTGACACTGTCTTCCTTACCTAAAAAATATCAGAATTTATTTGAGATTAACAGATATTATTAAAATAAAAATTCAGTGTTCTTTTGCATTATTTTAAAACTAATGTAATTTATCTTAGCCAAATATATTTCTGTTGTTAACCTTACATCTCTGAAGCACTAATGTATTTTTGGCTTCAATGCAAGCAATACATGTCACAGTACAAGACTTAATTAGAATGACACAAAAGCACTGGATTGTCCTCCTCTGGTGGCACATCCCACAAGGAAATCTCAGGTACTTGGTCATAAGCCTTCTCTGATTCTACAAAACATGTCTATGCAGGACTAGGGGGTTTAGTGCAATTTATTATCTAGTATCATTAATTCTTAATACATTTTGGGAGATAACTAACAGCTTTATTTGCAGAGAATCCACAAATGGAATTGTTACATTATACTTTAAGTGGCTGTTAGCATCTTATGGAAATAAAGATGTGAAAGATCTAATACTGTACTGCAGTAGTTTGGTACATGAAAAGGTTTTTATATTTATTGTCTAGTATTATTAATTCTTTAAGAATTTTTGAAGATAACTAACACTATTATTTACTGTATATGCAATTATTTCATTATGTTATTTGCCTTAGGCATCTGTTAGTACCTTATGGAAATAAATATGCGAAAAGTCCAATACTGTGCTAGTGTGGTGCACCTAAATCATACAGCCTGTCTCCTGATTGGAATTACAACTGATTTCATGGATCTGTTCAGCTTTTGTATAATTAATCCAACTGGTCAATGTAGGCCATCTCTTCCTGATCCTGTTATGCTATTTCTTTGTGAAGTGTGCTTTGTTTTAATGACAGCAATTACAGGAGCCAACTGTTTGGCTCTTTGCTTTACCTTTTCTCAGTTTGAGAAGAATAACCTTTTTGGGAGCACAATACAGATTTAAAGATCCACAATGCATGCAAATCACGCCATAACAAGACTGAAATCAAAGCAGGGTGGTAATTCTGATGAAAAAGATAATATTTTTAATGTACTTTAATGCAGTTCAATAAAAATGTGTCACAGAAAATGCTAGGTGCCACAGTTACAAGGTGATTTAAGGTATTTCTGTTCAAGGAATATAATGACATTTTTTTCAAAAACTATGATAGATTAATCATAACATACTGAGAAGTAAGAGTGCATTGATTTTTAAAAATGCTTTTCATTAAAATGAATAGATTTAATCATCTGTACATTTCAAGTGCTGGAATGATTTTCTGCTTTTTTATTTTTCACAAGCCAAGCCATCTTAAACATGATAACAGCATAAACAGGACAACAAAATGCTCAGATTATACTTAAGGACATACTATTAAATAGAGCACATGCAGAAATAGTTAACTTTACTTTTAAATGTTACCAAAAAATTGTTTCCGGGATTTTTTCCATTTTCTTTTAAATTGAATTGAAAGACCTAGCAATACTTAACTGCAGATATAGACTTGTTCCATTTTGTATACTTCAGAATAGATGGTTGTCAGTGCTAATAAATCTGGAAAGTTGTCAAGACAGGGTGTTCCTTATGGCTAGAGTGATAGATAAATGTAAATTGAATAAAAATACAGAATATCCATCCATCCATTCATTTTATTTTGCACACTCAAAATAAAAAAGGACGTTTTTTTATTGTACTACATGTGCACTGGCATGAGGATGGACTTTTAAACAATTATTTGGTGGGATTCACATATAATATAAACCATTTATTTAGAAGCATTAGTCAAAAGAAATATTTTATTGTAACCTGTTATGATCTTGCTATGCGTGTTATGCTGTGGAAATACCAAGTCAGAATCAGTATAAACCAAGAACTGGATGTCTCTCCTTGCATATTAATCACAGGCTGTGAGTCTGCAAAGACAAAAAGCTAGTTTGCCCTAGACCAGGGCTGCTAGTGAAACACTGAATTGGTCGAAGGCTCAAGAACAAACCTCATGTTTAGTCAGGACTGGTATACATCCCACTTGTCCAAGAGATGTATCAAGAGAAGCACAATAACTGCATAAATTCAGAACTATAGGGAAGCTCAACACCTCTTACTCCATTCAGAGACCACACCATCTCAGAAAACAGCTTACCATGAAGAGCCACCTGGCAATCTAGGCACATTGGGTGTCTAGACTCCTTGCAAGAACAGCTGCTCTGCATTCAGTTTATATTTTGTATGATTTGTTACACTTTCTTCTTTACTTCTGTTTTAGGCACATTAGGAACCTTCAGTTAGAAAACATTAATCGATAATGCAGGAAAAAAATGCATTTTCTTACTTGTGTTGGTGCTCTATTTTGTTGCCTAATGACAGAGATATAAGAGAAAGAGGAAGCATTTAACCAAAGTAGCAGTCAACCGTGGCGGTAACCATAAGTGGAGCTGTAGTTTACACTTGCATCTTTGTGACAGGCTGATGAGTGTAAATATGCGATGGCTATAGAGGAAATTTTGAAAACTCTATATGAATCGGTGCAATAAAGATTATGGAAGTAAGGGTAGGGTCACCATAGGACCCTTCCACAATAATACATACATCATAAGATTATTTTAAATTAAAATTAGGGTTAGGGTATATTCATTGAAATATGCAATCTGAACCTCAATCTTGATATTTAGTTTGAAATCTCAGCATAATATTTATGAAGTCAGTTTGTGATAAGAGAGGTTTGTGACGCTGGGCATTTTAAAAACAAGGTAGACTGCATCTATTGACGGGTGTCTCATCTTGCTGCAAGGTCCTGATAGGATAAGCAGAGGAGGTACCAGATTTTAGAAAGTGGCACTGGTCCTCATTTTTTTAAAAGAGGACCTGCCTGAAGTTTTTAACCACTTTTTTATTGTTTATTCACTTGTACACTTGTTTGTAGGGATATTATTTATTTATTGAGGATATTATTATATTATTTATTGTTGCATTGCATTTTGGATATATTATTGTTTGGTTTTAATAAAAGCACAAAGCACTAGCACCTACCTTTGCTGACTGTGTTTGTTTGGCTCATCCTTGGTTTCAGTATCAATGGTCCTGAGTTCAAGCTGCCAGGCACCATTGAGCCAAATTGGACTGTCACATTTGGTGGCAGCATTGGGATGTGCCAGTGAATGACTCTCAGACCGTGTCTCTGAAGAGACAAAGATTGAACTCTTTGGTGTGAATGCCAGGCGTCACGTTTGAAGGAAACCAGGCACTGCTCATCACCAGGCCAATACCATCCCTACAGTGAAGCATGGTGATGGCAGTATCATGCTGTGGGGATGTTTTTCAGCGGCAGGGACTGGGAGACTAGTCAGGATAAAGGGAAAGATGACTGCAGCAATGTACAGAGACATCCTGGATGAAAACCTGCTCCAGAGCACTCTTGACCTCAGACTGGGACGACGGTTCATCTTTCAGCAGGACAACGACCCTAAGCACACAGCCAAGATATCAAAGGAGTGGCTTCAGGACAACTCTGTGAATGTCCTTGAGTGGCCCAGCCAGAGCCCAGACTTGAATCTGATTGAACATCTCTGGAGAGATCTTAAAATGGCTGTGCACCGACGCTTCCCATCCAACCTGATGGAGCTTGAGAGGTGCTGCAAAGAGGAATGGGCGAAACTGGCCAAGGATAGGTGTGCCAAGCTTGTGGCATCATATTCAACAAGACTTGAGGCTGTAATTGCTGCCAAAGGTGCATCGACAAAGTACTGAGCAAAGGCTGTGAATACTTATCTACATGTGATTTCTCAGGTTTTTCATTTTTAATAAATTTGCAAAAACCTCAACTAAATTTTTTACACGTTGTCATTATGGGGTGTTGTGTGCAGAATTCTGAGGAAAAAAATGAATTTAATCCATTTTGGAATAAGGCTGTAATGTAACAAAATGTGGAAAAAGTGATGCGCTGTGAATACTTTCCGGATGCACTATATACTGTAATATATATATATATATATATATATATATATATATATATATATATATATATATATATATATATATATGTATGTATGTATGTATGTATGTGTATATATATATATATATATATATATATAATAGGAGAAAAAATTTTTATAATGAGGATTCAGACATATAATCACTCTCGTAATGTGTGAAAATACATGTCATTTCTGTCAGATTCTGCAGCTTATTTTCTGTGAAGAGATTCACCAACATGGGTGGAAGTGGGAGCACTTACCTTTGTAACAGTGGATCAGTAAATATAACAGAGTTAAATTGTAAGTCTATTATGAATAATAGAGTAATGTTATAGCCCCAGTGCTGAAGCTTAATAGAATGCCCTTGGTCTCAGTGGCATTTCCTTTAACTCAGCAGGCAAGGTTCCTTAATTAGGAGAACAAGTTGTGGATCCAAGTTGCAGCAAGTGTAATGGAAGTTGTTCAATTACTTTAAAATGCTAGTGAAGTATGATGTATAATAGCTTAGTACATGCTTTCAGATTTTAAAATCTTTGAATAGAAAAGACGATTTTGTTGCATCCTGGGAATTACTTAAAAGACTGGGAAAATTAGGATATCTTTGGTGCTTCCTTGCATTATTCTGCTCTTAATCAATACTGTATTACCTTAATTTTTGTGTTGCCCTATTGTTGTATACCAATGTACTCATTTTTATTCTTACATTGTTATAGCACTTTTTACTGATGCTAGTCTTAGATTACTCAAACAGATGTTACAAATTAAAAAACAGTAGAAGAAAAGTACAGAATCTTAGAATATACCATATACATATATACATTTATATCCTACAAAAAATTAATTAAAAAAAAGAACAATTACCTTTAGATAAAATGTAGTAGATTTAGAAAATAGCTCTACCTTGCCTTGTATTTATAAGCTTTTTTATGTATTTATTAATTTTTTATTCTTTTGTTTATGTCAATATTATTACTTTTGTTTATTATTTGTGTAACTAAGTATTTATGAGTTTTGTGTACCATTTTAATTTCTATGTGCCTCTGCTTGTCCTGCTACATTCCATGCGATTTGTGGGAGTTCCCCTAGAGGTGGGCCATCTACCTATCATTCCATAGGGGCTGCACCTGCCCTGTAGTCCATTGCGGATAACTGAAGCACTTTGTGGTGTTGGTGAGTTCTGGTTTACTGTGTGATTAATTCATTGTTTTCCTGGATATTTTTACCTTTTTGTTCAGTTTATGACCATTCTTTCTGATTTTGTATTGGAGCTTGTTTGGTGTGGACTGAACATTTCAGGTAACTCCTACTGGGCCTTTTGTGCTTTTTGGAGGTTCCTTTCTTTCAAAGCAAACAAATGAATTTGTAAAGTAAACATTATTTATAAAGGTTATTTGTGTGTTCCTTTTTGCTTGAAGCTGAAGGTTGACTGATAATTCATCTTCTGGTGTTAGTTCTTATAGTTTTAAGAACATTTAACTATATTTGGCTTCCAATCTTCGACACCTACAGTATTTAATGTAATATATTCACCCATAAAGTCCAACACTCTAGAGATCTTATTATCTTTGGATGCAGAAAAAGCATTTGATATGGTTGAAAGAGATTACCTATTCACCACTTTGCATAAATTTGGGTTTGGCCCTAACATATGTACATGGATCAATCTACTGTATACCAGTCCAGAAGCTTCAGTTTGCATTAACAACACTATCTCAGACTACTTCAAGCTAGAATGCGGTACTAGATAAGGATGCCCCTTATCACCACTGCTATTTGAGCCATTGGCTGTTCACTTTTGAAATGCATCAGAGATAAAAGGGATTTTCAGAGAAGGACTTGAACAGAAAATATCACTATATGCAGATGATATGGTACTGTATATATCAGACCCACAAAATTTAGTGCCTGCAGCACTAAGAGCGCTCAAAAGATATCTGGACTCAAAATTAATTTGAACAAAAGTGTGCTCTTTCCAGTGAATTCTCTAGCAAACAACATTAAATTGGTCACCTTCCCTTTTATCATTGCAGATCAGTTTAAATATCTAGGGGTAAATATCACAAGTAAATATAAAACTCTTTTTCAACAAAAGTTTGCTGTTTGCATGGACATAATTAAACAAGACGTGCATAGATGGTCTACCCTCCGTCTTACTTTAGGAGGGAGAATTAACATTATCAAGATGAATATCCTCCCTAAGCTTCTGTTTCTATTTCAAAACATTCCCATATACATTAACAAATACTTTTTTTAAGAAATTAGATTCAATCATAACCTCATTTATTTGGAATTAGAAATATCCATGCATCCAAAGGGCGACCCTACAATGACCTAAATCAGAAGGTGGCATGGCTCTAATTAATTTTCAGTTTTATTACTGGGTGACAAACATACAAGCTATAAAAACCTGGACACTGACAAAAATAGAACACACACTAGCTTGGTGTGCAATAATAATTAAATCCTGCAGTACTTCTTTATATTCTTTGCTTTGTACACCAGTAAATACAAGATATTGTCAATATACTAACAACCCAAATTACCTAACAACTTTCATTCACTCAGAATATGGAACCAATGTAGGAAGCACTTCAAGGTAGAGAATATTTATCTGTAATCACCTTTTTCACCCTCTCAAACTTAAACAATTTTTAATGTTTGGAAAACGTATGGGATTAAATCATTTAGAGATTTGTATATAAATAATGCCTTTGCATCCTATGAACAATTACACTCTAAATTATTTTCCCATCAAGGCAATTTTTCCACTATCTCCAAATTAGAAACTTAGCTAAACAAAATCTGCCCAATTTTACTCACCTCACACCTATTGCTATTCCAGAAGAGATATTGATCAGTCTTGAAGACTCAGACAGCATTTCTACAATATATAAAACCATTTTAAATTCCCTTCCTTTTAAAGATCCCAAAGTACAGTGGGAAAAGGATCTCTTATTCAACATTTCAGAAAAGGAGTGGAAGGCAGCCATGCACAGAATTAACTCTAACTCCATATGAGCAAAGTATTCAATTACTCAAATTAAATTTTTTTTATTGAGCACATCTATCTCGTTTAAAAATTGTCCAAAATGTTTCCAATGCAAGATCAAACCTGCAAACATTGCAATCAAGCTCCAGCTTCACTAGGCCACATATTTTGAGTGTGTGCCTCATTGGAATTTAGTTAAGAAGTACTCCTTGATTCATGACATAGCCGTGATCTCATCTCTTGCTTATTTCTCTTTTCTTTTTATTTATTCTGTTGTCTTCCTTTATGTTATATTTTGTAATTTATGTTTTCATTTTGTTTTATTTATTATTGAATATTGTTTTGTTGATCAACTATTTCATATGTCTGAATTATATCAACAATGTACTGTATTTATTTGTTGTGTATTTTATGCACCCTGTGCACTGTATGGGTATGTCTTGAGCCTAAGGGGATGGGGCCACCTAACAATGCACTTAGGGGACCAAGCTAATGCAATTTAAAAGTCCAGCAGATTACAAGGATTGCAGAATTGGTGAGAATCTTACTTTGAAAATCCCACTGCCAGCACAACTCTCCACTCATAGCATCATCCACATTACATGAAGTCTACTATTAAAGAAAAGTGACTAAGAGAAGAGTTTACCCAATTTTCTTATGAAATTTCCAAGGAGTATAATACCTCACCCCAAACATACCTATCAAATTGCTTAAAAATGTTTGTGTTCCTCTAACAAAACAGCTGTAAATATTAAATTGTGAATAAGACATACTGGAAAAATATATTTTGCATTTCCTTCATTTTTGTATATATGTTAAGTTCTGTAAGTATGATTATAATAATATCCAATATTAACCAAATTACCCATTGATTAATTCTTGTAATCACATAAACTTGAATGTAATATTGCACAATTAACTACCTCAAAAGTAATCCAGGCAACTGCGTACAGAACTAAAACATTATCAACACAAGATATTTCTGAATAGCTCTAAAGAAACAGCACGAACGATAATCAGTTTTTTGACTGCATTGTTCCACAAAAGCAAAACAAAAACATGGTTGGTTATATTTATACTACTTTCTATATTAAAGTAAAATCTTAAATTATCCATCCATCCATTATCCAACCCACTATATTCTAACTACAGGGTCACGGGGTCTGCTGGAGCCAATCCCTGCCAACACAAGGCACAAGGCAGGAAACAAACCCTGGGCAGGGCGCCAGCCCACTGCAGGGCACACACACACACACCAAGCACACACTAGGGACAATATAGGATCACCAATGCACCTAACCTGAATGTCTTTGGACTGTGGGAGGAAACCGGAGTACCCGGAGAAAACCCACGCAGACACGGGGAGAACATGCAAACTCCACGCAGGAAGGACCTGGTAAGAGAACCCGGGTCTCCTAACTGCGAGGCAGCAGCGCTACCTACTGCGCCACTGTGCCGCCCATCTTAAATTATAAAAATTTAAAATAAAGCAAAATAACTTACTGTGAAGGCCACCTGAAAGACAGTGAAATGAGCAGCTGGCATTGCATATTGAGATTGCGAGCATGACCGGCATGTCAACAAATTATTTTACTTCATGGCTAATGTTACCGAAAAGGCCTGAAGACTTAATTAAAAGGGTCACAAGGTTGGTCAACATACAGTAAGACAATATATTAGGTATGAATGCTACAGACACAAATAGTTTTTGACAGTAGTATCTGTTTATTTTTCACAAAACTAAAATTTCTTTTTTGTTAACAGCTGGGGATTCATACTGTTCCAAACAACATATGTCAACTTTATTGCCTGTATAGAATCTATTATTTTGTGCAATGATCTTTTACTATAAAGATTACATAAAAAAGTACAAATTACTGATGAGTAAAGATATTGATTTACACATACTTTTAAAAAATTTCTGATTGTACTGTAAGGTAAACCTGGGTTAAGATGAATGAATAACTTAACATTTATATTATGCCTGTATAATACTATATGTTGGATTACTTTTAATTTATAAATTTTTTTGGTTAATGACAAATATCTTCTTCCATATTGGGCACCATTGTTGTAGAGCATTTAGAACTGCTGCCTAATATCTCAAGAGTTTATTTTATAAATTGAAAAGTATATGCATCATTCCTGTTCTTCCAGTTAAAAACTGGCATGTTCAGGGTACTGTTCAAAATATGAAAAGAAAAAATATAATACTTATCAAATATGTCAATTTTCAAGCCATGCTTGTTCTGGAGTGTTGACCTGCATGTTGACATTGCTCACATATTATAAAACAGCATATCCCTGTTATTTTCAAAGCAACAAAAACAGTGATTCTGCTATAATAAAAGAAGTCCAGCTGTATTATTCACCTTATTACTTGTCTCTTTCCTTAGCAACCTTTCACTACAGTGCATGATTTCATGTATCTTGTAAATGCTGTAGTTGTTTTTCTTTTAAGAGTGATTCAGTGTATAGAGTTAAGATAGTTTCAGGAGTTCTGTAAATAAACATTCATTTTTTACAAGTGATATGCCCAACTAGGAAAACCCAGAAAGGCTAAATTATTTCCTTATTTTTGTGAAAACCCCAACCACAATGGTCGCTGTGAACAGACAAGAGAAGAAAAAGTTATTTGTACCTCATGTGGAAAGCATGTTCTCTGAAATCAAACCTGTACTGCCATGGTGGTAAAGTTAGTAATAATATTAAAAGGACCCTGGGAATGTAAAGACAAGTTCTAACTTAAACAAGGCAATATCTAAAACTGTGAGGCTAAAATGAATCAGATTACCAAAACCCAAGATCCTGGTCAAAATACTAAGCACAATGAAGTTGTTATTATAAAGTCCTTTTGAAAATGAAACACTATCTTAAGTCACCCCTATGGAGAACACAATGCTCTATATCTGGGTATTACAAGACCACAAATGTTCCTAGATGCTGTGCTCATGATAAACAAAATGGTAGCAAAATTTTAAATGAACAGAACAAAAAAATAATAATAATGTTATGGTGATAAACAGAATGAATAAAGAAAGGTACAAAAGTAACAACCAGCATGCAACAAGTCTAAAATCATAGCAGAATTTTTTACTGCTTCAAAGTGGATATATTCAGTATTCAGTTTTAGGGGTTTTATTTTCACATTTGGAGTTGTGCCTCATAGACACCCTTTGAAACTGTAATAATAGACACAGCATTTTTTTCAAATTTATAAAAAAAATGCTACATTTAAGAACACAATTTCCCATCGCAAATTTAACTATATCATGATTGTGAAAAATAACATTCTGAGGCCCCGTAACCCTGTGTTCGGATTCAGCGGGTTGGAAAATGGATGGATGGATGGAACATTCTGAGGTTATCCTTTAAAAGTTGACCTGCACATCAAAACTCCCAGAGCTCCCAGAGTCACTTGCTGTGTGTTCTGAGATGGGAATGATCCCGTGCTGTTCTGGTCTTAGTACGTATTGACGGTAACAAGGCTAACTTTGTGGATTAGAGCTGTTGAATTGTGCCTCAGAGCTACAGACTAGCAGCAGATCAAGACTTCATTAAGACTATGTGCAGTTGCAGTGTGCTTCTCAGATTTGGAGAAAGGGATCAAAGTTGCGTACTAACTTAGACTACTTCATGAGCAGGTTTAATTAACTTATTACAGAAGGTAGTGTTACAAAATAAATTCTGCATGCATCAGAGAGACTGTTACAGACATGAAAAAGCACAAATATGCAATTAAAATATATCAGAATCATATTTTATATGTATATTTGGAACAAGATATAGTGTGATACTGAATTAAATGCAGTTCAATTGCTTCATTACTGCACTTAAATATATTTTTCAAATATCTGTACTTAGGTAGATTTTGCTGTGAATAATTTTGACTTTTACTCTATGTTTTACTACATTTTAAAGCAAATATCTCAACTGTCTACTCCCACTTTATTTTTGCATGGTGATGCATTACATTTTGCTGTCACAAGAACGGATTGTTATTTTTTTTAGCAATTTTCAGTGAATCATAGAAATCAAATCACAAGTACAGACAAATCGATTCAATGGAGTTCCACAGGAGTGCTAAAACGCATGCATGATACTGTCAGGATGTTTAGTTTAGAGCAGCATTTCTTAAACTATGAGTCACGGACATGAATGAGATGGGCCACCACATAATCATGTGGTACAATTAACCAACCAAGTCCAAATGCGAATTCTGTATCAAGTGATAAGCCACCTGCCATTTATCATACTCATTGCGGCAGTGCAGTTTATGAAACGATATAGTTGAAGCATCGCAGAGTGCTTTCATTTCTGTGGCACTAAAATATAACAACCATTCCCACCTTCCATTCCACAACCAGTGAAACATTCAAAGAGAAAAGACTGACAGCAAAGGTATGTATAACAAATGGGGGGAGAGGAGGAAATGACAGGCAAGGTCATGAGGTGAAGGGAATGCACAGCAAAATAAAAATGGCAGGTGTGGCTCAAGAATGTGATGATTTTTGAGGTTTTGTGAGAGGTGAGGCGATAATGTGAGGGTATATATAATGTAGTGGCAGTGGTTTATATACTAAATGAAGTTTCAGTTGTCATAGACAAGCTGGTCAGTTCTTCATTTTGTGTTCACCTTTATGGCACACATTGAATCTAAATCTGCAACGGAGGGGCAAAGAAAACTTTGTATTAAGGTTAACATGCCCTGGTAAGGAAGATTTCCTTCTTGTCATACCATTTTAAAGTAGTTCAATAAATATCAATTTACTGTTAGTGTGAAAGACAGTTAGACCTCTGAGAATTGCAAGAACACCAGGAAATATCAAAAGGGTGAGACAAGTAGTAGACATTTAATGTTTTTCAGTAAAGTTAAACATTTCAAACTGGACTTTTCACCGAATCATTCAGCACGTTTTATCCTATGAACTGTATAAAGTACATAGTGTATATATTTTTAAATTAGGATGTATTAATTGTTGCATAAAATTCATTATTTGAATTGTTTTAAACAGAATCTATAAACCTAATATTAAACTAATATATTGATGTATGGCGGCATCTACCATTAAGGTGACTCAGGAACTCAACCTGGGGTCCTGTTCACAAAAGGACCTTTGACTGTGTCAGAAAAAAATACCTAATAACTAGAAAAGTCCATTGTTTTTACCGACAATACAAACAGTTATGTGCTGTCTGGCACCCAGAAATACAGTAATACAGGGCAGGTGCTTAATAGATCACTTTTATACGATCGGACATTTGATGGTTTACCATGCCGCGAAAGAAAAAAATGGATGGTTGTGAAAGTGAGAGCTCAGTGGAGCAGCAAGAGGAAAGATTATAGAAAGAGAAGTAAAGTGTCATCATCTTGCCACAAACCTTACTATACTGACATTTGCAAACTCAAAACTAAATTCATAAAAAGTAAATGATGATTTAAACATGCCATGAACACCAAAGTCAAGGTTCACAAGAGTGATCTAACAGGAAACAGCTAACAGCTCTGGTTCTAGCAACTTTAGCAGCAAGATTTAGCCCAATAACTCCAACACTGACATGAACAACAATGTGTAAGACAATGAGATGACTGCAAGAGATACAATGCTCCCAACAACACCAAACCTGAACAAAGAAATACTTCTACTGTTTATTTTATTTGGTGTGAATGCACAAACCCAAAACACAGCTACTTTAAAGTATGTGAGAAACTTGTAGGACGTAATCTACAGGTCAGTTTGTAACGGTAGACGAAATCTGAAGTGGGTCTAACTCTCCAATCTGGAGTTAGGGGATGATGTTATTTTGGCAAGGCTGATATCAACATCCTAAGATCCTGTTGCAGGTACAGTTGAATGATATTACCAAATGCTCAATGCAGTATCATGCAAACCATGAAAAAATATCTCACAATCACTATAGGCTCCCCTAATAGTATGGCATATTTGAATAAAAGCTCTTACTATACAGTATTTACCTTAAGAAAGATAAAATAATACCCCTTTTCTTGGGTGGCACGTGTGCACATGAAGGAGGAATGATGATATTTTTGTTTAGTACAACACTTGCATTACTTTTTCTTCGTATATGCCAGGGTGCGCACCCATCATCCACCCATCAGGAGCAGAGAGACAATTGTGCTTGACATACAATTCTACAAAGTTTACCTTTCATCGTCATTACTTTTCATATATATTCCATAGATTTCATGGCCTTTTCAAAAGTTTCCCTGCGCTATGTGTTTTTAAATATAGAGAAATGAACAACAGCAAGTCATTAATTGAGAGAGGGCAAGATGTTAATTGTCAACACACCACCTTTAACAGGAAATCAGACAGGCAGCTGAACAACTTAGCAAAAACACGTAACAACAAGAAGACTAGCTGCTTATTAGTTAAACTTGTTATTGACTGTGTTTCACTGTTCATTGCAACAACACTTAGACCTAAGGATCGTCTCCTCTTAGTACTGTACTGCGTAGCCTAGTGTTGATCTGTATCTAGTATGGTACTATCTTGGGTTCAGTGCAACTGGCCCCCAGAGATTCTGCAGTGGTGTTGTTGACTTTTTCTGTTTTTCCTTGTTCCATTGTCCACCAGCCAGATCTCAGTTATGTTAATTTACTTTATAGTGTCCTGATCTGTTTATGTCGCCCAAATTGAAATTGCTTTCTTTTACTGTTTATTTAAAATACTTTATGTTTTTTTGTATGTAAATCATGCATGGTTAGCAGCTTACTGTTGCAGTGCTACCTAATGGCTCAAGACTTCTGAGTTAAAGTCCCAGTTTATTTGCTGTCTGCGTGTGTAGCCTTGACATTTACCACTTGTTTTTGAAGGTTTTTTCCAGATGCTCCATTTCCTCCTACACTATAAAAGTTACGCAGGATACATTGATTGACAGCTTCTTACTGCCAGATTGTAAGTGTCACTGAAGGACCTGTACTTCATGCAAAGCTTTACATAGCTAGAATATCCTCTGGCCCGCCATGACCCTATAGATATGTTCAGAAAGTAAATGAAATTTAAGAATTACTTTATTGCAAAACTTTGATATTTAAACAAGGCAATAACTATCTTATACATACTTTATATAAAGGTGAGAAAATCTGTAATCATTAATATTCTTTAATAATAATAATAACCTGACCTTTTTTGTAGATATTTCAAATAAAAAGTTATTTTAATTGAAACAATCTCAATCTCTTACAGAGATGGCGTTACAGAATATCAGTTTACATTTACATCAATACTAAGTAGATTAAAAAGAAAGAATAATACTTCAAAGCCTTGCTCATTGTTCCGGTAATAAAGCTTTCATTTCCTTTAGTTCAGAGTCAAGCCTTCAATTTAAGGTCAGCTAAACTGTGTAAAGCTAAGACTGTTATCCACATGATGAAATGGTGATTAAAAACCTAATATATTACATTAGATTAAAAAAATACATACATTTGAGGTTCTTTAAAAATTACATCCATTGCTGAAAAAATTTGATAAATGTAAGGGAAGGGTTATTACAATGGTGGTGAATCACAGCTGACAAATAAAGCCTAGTTGTGGCCATGTATGATGCATTGAGAGTTACAGCCTTTGTTGGAAAAGCACACACATAAATTCTCAAAGTAGCATTACTTATTGACCTGCCAAGAATGAAACAGGCAGAGGAAAAAACAAATTTCTTTTAAAACGCCAGATCAGATAGGTAGCAGTTCAGCTAGGTTGCAGCATAGGCAAAGCCCATTTGCTTTTTTAAATACAAACTACCCTGCTAAAAAATAAGCTGGCAAAATGGGAGCAGGAGATGGAGAGGACTTTAAATGCAACAAAGTCAAAACTAGATAAAAAAAACAGGCATTAAAACTAAGAAAACTTGTAGTTAAAATGCTTAGTAAGTATGCTTACTTCTTGAACTGGAAATCAACAAGCCGAGTCAAAGCACCAGTCTCAGATATTAATGACCATACAGTGGTAGGTTTTAAAGTGCCATTCCAAAAACATAGCATGATGTGGCTTCTGCATGGAGTAGTCTAGCAACCAGGACTCGTGTCAAAAGACATTGATACAAAATTTATAAAGAGCAACAACTTTACTTGCATCTGAGTTATAACACTAAAGGAGAAAAGACAACAATGTGCACCGCCTCATATCCTGCACTTTTACATAAAGGCCAGGACATCAAGGTATTGTCATAATTTACTGACCTGAAAAGTAAAATTAAAAGTAGCTAGTGGATTGCTAGATTGCTGGCTTTGTCTTTTTTGAATGACAGGAATTATATTTCCTGTAGGCTAAATAGACTAAGGCTCACATTTGTTACCTTTCCCAACTAAATTGTCTAACCTTAAGTTAGAATCTGAAGTCATAAATAAACAGGCACCAAAGTAACAATTCCAATATTTCCCATCAGTCCATCCATACCATTGGTCTATGCTTCTTTGTGCGAAGGAAAAGGTACTTTGATTTGTACTCCACAAATTATGCAATATAGTCTTACATCATATTGACATTCTTGATCGGTTCTGTGCACTGTCTTCATGTTGATATGATGAGTCCACTAAGGACTACTAGCTCCAACTCAAAGTGTACTTTTAAATCTATTTCCTACATGTAATAGCTTATATTTACTTACATTAAAGTTCATTTGCAACAAATCTGCTCAAGCCTGCATGTTTCCCAAGGCCACCAGAAACAATTAACTGATTCTGCATTATCGCCCTCCCACCTAATTTCGTATTATCTGTAAAACTATCCAGCTTATTGACTATATCCCTATCTATGTCATTTATGTATGTTAAAAAGAGCAGCAGAATCAGCACTGATATATGAGGAACACCACTTTTAACATCACCTAATTCTGAAAAAGGTCCTCTTCTCATATCTCTTTGCTTCTTGTGTCTGAGCCAATTTTGTACCCATCTACACACCATTCCGTGAATTCCCATTTCTTTTAGTTTGATCACTAACCTTTCATGTAGTACCTTATCAAAAGTCTTCTGAACAATCAAGGTAAATAACATCATAGGCATCTTTTTTATCATATGCTTTTTTTCCAGAATATTAGTGAAGCAATGCCTTCTCTACCTGAAAGCAAGCTATTTGCTAGTACTCCTGTTCTTGAAATATGTTGCATTATCTTTTACTTGTGATTAGTTATTTCTTCTTCTAATTTACCTGTGATGAACATTAAGCTACAGTTACTTGGATCAGCCCAATCACTTTTAATGTACAACAGGATAATATTTGCTAGTTTCCAGTCTTCAAACATTTCCCCAGAGTGCAGAGATTTTCAAAAAATATGCATCAAGAGTTTATTATATGTCCTCACTAACTTCCTTAAGTACCTTAATGCTATCTGGTTCTGGTGAATTGTTAGATTTAAGTTTATTAAATCTATGCAGTACTTCTCCCTCTACAATTTCCAGATTACTAAATATCTCCTTAGTAGTCCCTGTTACTTCTCAGCGGTTATCAACTTTTTAACATGTGTAAACTGTAAAGTTGGGAACACTCGCTGTTTCACTCTATATTTTAATTCTCTCCTACTGTTTCTAATTTACTTCATCTCCTCTTTGACTGTTCTTTTACTACTAAAGTATTGGTCTTTGGTTCATCTTTTGTCTTTTCAGCAACATTTTACTTCAAATGCCTTTTAGCTTTCTTAATATCCTTATTAACATCTTAATTTTAATTACGCCACTTATGCATAGTGGGGCATGTGGTACATAAGGCACTCGACTGTTTTAGTTTTTGAATATGTGCTCTGCCACAGCACTGTGAAATATACTATTATGCTGTTTGTAAGGAGAGATCAGTTGATATTTGCGTAATTAAAGTGCCCCATCACTATAATGTGCCTTTTTAAACTTGCCTTTTTGATATTATTAAAAAGATGCACTGTATATTGAAACTGTTGTTGGTTTTTGAGGGATTTATAACACACTACTAATAAAAACATGTTCACCGCTTTACATAATAGCAGTAAAAATGCTAGAAACCACAGATTAACTAAACAAAAAATGTAAATGATAAATATATATGTATGAAATAAGAAAACAACAGAATTGATCCACTGTCAATATTCTTTTCAAATAGTTAAAGTAAAAAATACATTTAAGCTTGGAATGGTAAGTGGAGAAAATCTATTGAATGCTTCTTAAAAAAGATTAAATCACAGAAAATTATGAAATATTATTTATTACATTTCAAGACACTTACATAAAATATTTAGGTTTATAATAATTTATTATATTGCAGTTGTTATTCAGAAACACAAACTCTCCAGCCATTCTAAGCATTAATGATACACATTGAATTTGTATGACATTTCCTGTCAAAACCAAAATGGATTCGTCTTTCACACATTATCTTTCATAGATGGTAATGCACTTATGTCATACCAAAGTGATATTACAAGGAGACTGGTACTACTTTCAGATTAGATGAATCCTAACCTTCACATATTTTCATCTATTTGGGGAAATGTTGATTAGATTTCTAGACATGGCTTATGCTGACTTTCCATTAAGACATTACATTGGCATTAAAAAGCCTGACACTCAGTGCTCATTAATGTACACAGTCAGAGCTAATTTGAGGTGACACATTTTTTCTTGAAAATTATTTTTATGACAGTTAAGTTTATAGAACAATAAAAGATCATCTCTGTGATTAGCCCGTCGCACAATGGTAAATGCATAATTTTGTAATATCTTTAAGCAAATTGTTATGTGCCAGAGGGCCTGGAGACACAGTGATTAATGCTGCATGGCCCTACCTTCAAATCCTAGCCTGCTCATTTTCCGTGTGAAGTTTTTACCTTCTCTTGGTGTTGCGCAGGTTTTCAGTAGGTACTCTGTTTTTTTATATGTCCAAAAATCAAGTTAGGCTAATTGAGGCGTGTAAATTGACCTTGTATGAACGAGCCTAAGTGAGTATGTCTTGTACTGAACTGGTTTCCTTATGCCTTATAGTATAGGGTACTTGACACCCAGGAATGGAAATGCTGGGACTGAAAAATAAGCAGATAGATTAAATAATACATGAAACAACAGAAAGCTTTTCTAGTAATTGATTTAAGTGTTTATAAGTAAACAAATGTTACATAATATTGTCAAACCTATTCATTCTAATTTAGGATTTCAAGGGGCTGAAGATTTCCTGGCATCCACAGGCATAAGGTTAGGAAAAAAACCTGCATAAAATGTTAGTACAGGTTGAGTATTCCTGATCTGAAATACTCTGAAATCCAAACTTTTTGAGTGCCAGCATGACAACACAAGTGGAATATTTCACACCTGACCTCACTTGCCCATGTAGAGCTTTGCATAATGTTACTTCTTTTTGACCAATGAGTGGATGTAAATAACACATGATCTAGTACCTGTCATTCATGACTGATTTCTTCAATCCCCCAACATGCTGGGGTCTCCTGGTGGAGTTTCTGGAGCCACGGGTGAAAGGCGTGATAACAGGTTTATGGGTGAGTGAGTGAGCTGCACGGTGCAGCTTAGAGAGACCATAGGTTCCGATCCTTTGTTTTTGTCTATCTGTTATCCCCTAGGTATGACTGTCGTTATTGCCTTCTTATTGGCAGTGTGCTCTCTCCCTTACCCCAAATGACTTAACTGAGAAAAGAACTTGGTTCTCAACTCCCAGTGGTTACAACAGAGCAAATATGTAGGCAGATAACCAGCCTTTGATAAATTTTAATCTTTGATTATTCAAGTGTGGTAACGATAATAAAATAAAGTGTGAACACCACAGAACCTGGTACTACTAGATATTCATTCTATCCAGGTGGCCCATTTCTTGTGTTGCTGAAAGTGTCTTCAGCATCTCAGAGTACACTTGGATTCACATCCTTCTTCATCTCCATCTTTCTTCCCTCCTTTCTTCTTCAACTTTTGTTTCTTCTTTCTCACTCTTCTTATTATGATCAGTTTTTTTTTACTGATCTTAAAAAAGCTCTTTACCATTATCCAAATTTCATAAAACTAAAGCCATGTTTCCAAAATCATCTGCTTTAAGTCACGCTTCTGACATCATAAATGGGAGCCAATGGCACAGCATGTTTGTATAACTTAGAAACATTTTATAAAACCACTTGATGGAGCAGTTCCTCATTATACATTTAATTTAAATCATTTCTTATTTTCTCCTTCTTATCAACGAAAGTATGCAAAGCCAAGCAATACCTTAGACTTACAATATAATAGAGCTCATTACACTTTCTGCTTAAACTAAGTAACAAAATATTCATGTAATTTTTAAGCAAGCACTATACCATTAACAGACAAGGTACAATTTTAGCAGCCAAGTAACATGACAAGCTGCTTTAGCATAACATGCTGTTTCAGCACAGAAAGGAATAAAGCATTACAAGAAAAGTTCTCTTTCCAGAAAAGATTTGCTCCTTCCTACTCCTATTTAGTACGTACATTTAAAAAAAATAGGAACCAATTGCACCATGGTCTCTGTCATATTACAAATTGAAACGTACTAGAGTTCCCAATGATTACTCACTTCCAAAAACATTAAAAATGTTCTATTTCAGGTGTAATGTGCAAAACAACATGCAACAGATTGCACTGAGGCAACATGAAGGAGGCCTCCTACTCCTCTTCATCGTTTAGCATATTGTAAGGTGGCTTTTCAAAATACAGAACAGCAGAAAAGCATCTAGGCTTGGCTTTCATTCTATGGATTTAATGAAAATACCTGGTAGTTGGCCTCTTTTTATTTTCTCTTAGTTATGGAGGCAAATGTTCCATACTACTTTGATAGTCACTATAAAACCTGTATCACAGACATAAACTGAGTGTTGTCTTGAAGCAGAAACCTTGATGACCTTTAAGAAGAATCTGGATGAGATATTGGGGCAGCTTAGCTATTAGCTAAACAAACGGGCTTGATAGACTGAATGGTGTCCTTTCATTTGTCAGATTTCTTATGTTTCTGATGTTAACCGAGTGTTGTCTCAATGACTCAAAGTCTCAATGACCTGTCGCCTTAATGCCTGTCACATTGAGAGTATTTTAATGACTCATCGCTAGCTTGTTCTCTAAAGTGAACCTAGTTGACTATAAAAATCATTGGAGGACAGCCTGACCTTGGGCTTTATGATACATGGGACTAATATTTCACATGCAGGTTTTATCTTACAGTAATATAAAAAACTGAACTCGTGCTGTGTTTCTTAAATGAAAAAACACAGTCTTAGTAATATGGTTAATGTTTGATTTATGATGGGCGGCTTTGGCCATTACCTGACCGGTACACCAGTTGGATGGAATGACCAGGGCAGAGAGCATCTGCGAGGCACTCCCTCTCTTGGGATGCTAAAGGGGCTGCCCTCCTGGGCAGCTGTTGCACCACAGATTTGCAAAGGGCACGCTGGGACTTAAAGTTTGGTGCAGCCCTGTTGGGTTCTGTGGGGGCCACCAGGGGGAGCTTCAGAGCCCTATAGTGGAATTCCACTACACCTGGGAAAGATTCCAGGTAATACTAATGAGCCACCTGGAGCACTCCCAGGAGCTAAATAAAAGAAGCCACCTCACTCCATTCGGAGAGCCAGAGTCGGGAGGAAGTGGACGAAGCTTGCTGTGAGAGGAGTGGAGGCAGAGAGAAGGAAAAGGAAAAGGGAAAGGGATGGGAAAAGGAAAAGACTGTGCTTTGTCTTGCGGACATTGTGTTCTTGTGGGGAGCAAAGAAAGCCCTTCTCCACTTATAAATAAAGATGTGATGTGTCGCAATTTGTGTCCTGCCTGTCTGTGTCAGGGTTAGGGCAGCTGTACATGTCCTGGTGGTCCACAGATTCAACACTTCTCTTCAAGTCTGCATTCTTAATTTGTGGCTTGGCTTGCAAGGCCATACAGTCACTTTTGATGATTCAGTCAATTACTATAATTTCTCTTTTCCCTTGTTTTATTTTAGGGATGTAACTTCTCATTCATTCAGTAATGCTAGTAAAACACTAAATCAGAGGGATAAGAGCTTTGGGGACATCATGTATTAAACTCTCCATAGATTCTATACTGAAATTTTGCTTGCATCTCCTTCATAAATCCTCCAGAATTTCTCCTGCTTTTACCACTCCTTCCGATCATATCAGATGAAAACTGCCCTGTATTAAATAGCATCCAAAATATGTTTATACTGATTTCCTACAATAAACAAATAGCACATTACCAGGAGCAATCTGTTATTCACTATAACTTGCAAAAGATCATCCAACTTATTTAAAAGAGATTAAATATTCCACATTTATGGAGACAGGCTAGTTCTAAATCCTTTCCACCTTACTTGTATTTTTGCTGCACATTATTTCCATCTCTGCAAGAGCTGCTTCTGCAATTAGGTGCAACAGTATATGCAGAACTGCAAGATATTAAGAACATTCTTATTGAATTTGTAAAAAAATAAAATCATTTAGCCAAATAAATCTCAGGAGTGTAATACCTAGAAATCTTTTTATATTCAACATCCAAATGTCATTATGTTCATGGATTAAGGTCATCCATGTGCTCATCTTTGCCTGTCTCAGGTGGCAGAGGCATCTATGTTTATGCACTATGTTGTGCAGCACAACACAACCCATCACAAACTTTTCTGGGGCTATACAGTCATGTTCCACCCAGCAAGTCCAAACATCTCTAACTTTTAATGAACCAATGGTCCATTCTGTTACTGACCATGTGCAGGAGTGCCTCTCATTATATCTCTTCTTGTATGGTGTTTGTTTGTGGATAGATGAGTGGTATGAAGAGCCGGGTTCTGAGGGGGTACCGATTATCACCTGAAAGAAAGATTATATAAGTTGTTTATAATGTACTACACTTAAATGCAATCCTAACAATTAGGCATACTTCCCAAGAAGCCAACAATCACAAACAGGATGTCCCCAAAGCCTGTTTCTCATAGTGTATTTTACAAAATAAAGGAATGGTGGGAACAGACAGACCACCTTGCAATAATTTAGTATGACACATTTGCAGGCAGTGTGGCATAGTTTTAAACTCTGAGGTTGTGGGTTCAAATCCTGCTACTAACACTGTATGACGATGAGCAAGTAACTTCATATGATTGTGCTCCAATTGGAAAAACAAAAGAAAGGTAACCAGTTTTATCTCAAATGTCGTAAGTCGCCTTACAACACTTAATTTTTTATTTATTAATTTTTTTACATCTTCTTGCTTTCTCCAATCTCGCACCAGTTTCTCAGACACATTGAAGTTTGTTGCAGCAGCGCAGTTACCATTCTTTTGCCACTTCAATGACTTTTAATTTAAAACCAGCTTCATATTTTCTTCTGATCGAACAATCCATTGTAGATAAGGGATACTCTTACGATAAAGGTGTATGAGGGTATGAGATACAAAAAACACTAAACAGTGCAAACGTTTATAACAAATAGTTTGGGTATTATCGTGTGGTCACGTAGGCACAATGCATAGAAAAAAAAGGCAGTGTGCTCCGTGGTTACTCTCAGATGGGCGTTAACATATCATAATCTCTTGGATCAACAGCATGAGTTTTCCGCATTCGACTTATATGACCGACATTATAAAATACCGGAAATTATATGATAAAATCAAGCCCCGACTTATCCGCAGGAGAACTTAAATGCGAGTATATACGGTAGTTCCAGAATATCGGGAATGTGACTGACGTATCATTGAAATGCACAATGAAAAGGGATTTTCTGTTCACTTCATTGTCCTGCTACATGCAGCTGCTAAACCACAAAAAAGTTTTCTGGACGGTCAAAATTTACCGTAATGCTAAACTAATTTTCACAGCAAATTTGTGTTTTATAAATGCTGACTTTGTTGTAAGAAATGGTATGTGCATGTTTCCAAGCAGAAGCATGTTTTATAAATGTAACCACTGGTGCAACAGAAAGGTATAGCTATGGTCATTAAAGTTTTGTTGGAAAATGTCTAGCCTACCAGGAGCATATAAATTGAGAACAGTAATTGCCCAGAACTGAATGCTGAAGCACGCCATTCATAATACTGTATCATGTATTACAGACATAACTGAAGTCCACAGAGTCAAAGAAAGTGTTGACCCTAGTGCCCGTTGCACTAATTTATTAGTAAACTGCATTTAGAGGTAAAATGTGAAGATTTTCAGATTTATTTTCTTCTTTTACCTTCATACTATCACAGAGTTCTTTTGAAAGGTGCTCTTTAAATGCATGCCATTTACTCTGTAACGAGGCTGTCTGACAAGGCAATGGGCCACAGTGTTAGTGAGCTGCTTTAGTGAGTTTATATTCAGGCTGACCTCTTGCTTTGATATGTCATCTGTGTCCTGCTCTCTCATTGCTTCTCATTCATCACCAGTGAAACGGTTCCTGCTTTTGGCTTGATGCTAAGCTGAGGTCAAAGATTGTGTTGTTTAATCGTGAGTGAAAAGTGTGTATGACTTTGTTTTGTGATCAGAGTGTATGATTTTCATTTGTGATGAAAGCTGCTAGTCTGCCGTAAAGATCCAAGAAGACATCAGTTTGTGTAGGCAGTTGTGTGTGTTTTTCACGTCTGCATTGTTTGACACACATCTGAATGGCTTGTGCAATGCACTTCACTTTCATCAGATGTCGACACTGTTCCTTTCCTATCAGCCATGATGCAAGCCCACAAGGCTGTTGTTTTCTGTCAGCCAAGGCACGTGCCTGCTTAGCTGTTTGCCATGAGAAGGACCTGATGCCTGATTACATTGCTGTGGTAGCTAATTATTTGCTACAGGAGTGTATGTACACATTATAAGCGCTTAATTAAGACCAAGAAAAGGGTTCAAGGCCCAGTGTTTTGTGGGTTTTTATGAGACAGATGGACAACCTTTAAAAGTTTATATATGTAGATGAAATGAAAACAAGGCAGCAAAATAAATATGTGGGTTGTACACACCCAAAGCTGTCACTTACAGGAAAAAACAGTCATACTGGAAAGACATAAAAGAGGAGGACTCCTAAGCGATTGGGCCATCTTTGCATACTGCAGGTACAATGACAGGTAGAGCTAGACAAATCTAACATTTCCAGAGATACTGGACTGTATCATAACATAAAGATTACTTCAAACAAAACACAATATACACCTGTGATAATTGGTCTGTGGTGCAGTGCAGGTTTTTAAATAAATAATCACGTTCTGAGAGCATGCAGGCTCAGAATGGGTGCAGTTTTGCACATGACGGCGCCACTCTGGGACTGATTGTGATGCTTGGCTGATCGCACACTCACATGCAAATGTGAGCGGATCAGTCAGGTGCCTCATTGACACCTCAGAGTGTGCTGATGGTTACATCTGCACCTGATCAGGCCATATAAGGGAGCCTGCATGGCAGAGGGAAGCGGGAGAGAAGAAACAAGAACAGAGAGTAATGGAGGTTAAAAGGGAAAAAACAGAGAAAGAAAGGGAGTGCAAGAGGCAAGATCAGGAAAACTGATGCAGAGAGGAATGGAGGCAGGTGGTCGGTGGCAAGCCTCAGTGAGAAGAGCCTGGGGCTGAAGAAGGGGCACCTCCTATTGAGTGATGCTGGGGAATAGAAACGACCCATTATGCGGTGCCTCCTACAGATGCCAGATGTGTGTGTGGCTTGGCATGGCACCCCATGGATGCTGAAGGCCTGGCAATAGGGATCCGAGCCAGGAATTTAGGGTTGACTGCACCTCTCAGTCGGGCGTCTCCTCTGCTGCAAGTTCCTGTGTGGGGTAAGCAGAGAAGATGTTGGCTTTAGAAGGAACCCTTGAGTCATATTTATTTGGAAGAACTGTCTTTAGATTTTAACCTTGTTTTAATAGCTGTATTTATTTGAATTTTTTAACCTTCACATTCACCTTCGTTTTATTGGATTATTTATTTATTGACTCTTTATTGATGATCATTAGTTGCAGTGCACTTTTATGGAACACTGCTGGTTCTGGTTTTAATAAAAACACTGAGCACTTTTTGCACCAACCCCTTGCTGGATGTGTGTGTCCTCACTGGCCCGGTTCATGTCGGTTTATGACTATTGACGGTTTTTGGGTTTAAGTTGCTCCCAAAGTACTGACAAAGTAGTGTGGAGTCAATCTGGTCCATCACAACACTACAGAAATGAGCGAAATGCATGCTGCTCAAGAAGATATACAGCTGTACCGGAGCCAGAACTTAGAAACAGAACAAAAGGCCACAAAACAATTTAGTAATGTAAAGACTGAATGCCTGGGGGGACTTACATAAATAAAACCAAAGAAAAGAAGCATTTTATCTTTTGTATTTTAATTAAATGAAAGAAAAGTATTCTTCTTTTTTAATTTGATAAGCAGTATTTTGTCCCATTTTATCTAAACTAAGCACTAGCAAATTGCTGTGCCTGTCATATAGCTCTGTAAAATGCCAGATGCACATGCAAGACAATAATGTTATCAGTGTGAAATGTAGTAATAAAACAGAAAAGAATTGGAAACTAAAGAAAATACTAACTAAAAGAAAAAAGATACAAAAAATGATGAAAATAGTACCATAATTCACCCACCCTCTGTCAATCTCTGGACAGTGTGGTGTTCTTGATGGAATGTTTATCAGTTTTTTTGTTTCTGCCTTAGTTTGAACATGAAATGATCAAAATGTTTTTGTCTGTTTTAACATGCACCATAAAATTATGCTTTTATCCAGAATTACCTCTCGGTGATGTTTCCTTCTCCAACCTCCATAGCAACATTAGTTTAGCCACTGCTAAACAGCAGCTAAACAGCAGTAACTTGAGCAGTGTTTGGTACAGCAGCTTGGCTATCATGCTTCTTTCAAAATTATTGAGAAATCTTTTTTGAGGCATAGTAGTCGACATTATAAGTCACTGGGAGGCTATCTACTTCCTCACAAATGAAGTACATTAGAAAAATATGAGTTTAGAGCATCTGCTATATTACTGTCTGTATTTTTAATTCCCCTTTACTATTCCTGATGCACTTCACCTCCTCCTTCACTGTTCTTTTACTATTAAATACTGAAATAATCTCTTTCTGTCATCTTTCATCTTATCTGCTATATTCCTCTCTCTATGCCTTTTCGCTTCCCTAATATCTTTCTTAATGGTTGCCCTCATGTTCTCCTACACACTACGATTCGCATTGGATTTATCAGTCTAATGTGCTTCATACAGCTGTTTCTTCCTTTACAGCTTCTTTTTATCCCTTGCTCTTGTATTCTGCTATTTGCAAGGTTAGCCCAGTTAATATTTAAGTAGTTAAAGTCCTCTATGATTATAAAATAACTGTAAATTTACCTTTCAAATATTATTAAAACGATTGCATTGAAATGACTGTCTGCAATGGAGGATCCATAGCAC
Source organism: Erpetoichthys calabaricus (assembly GCF_900747795.2). NCBI lineage: Eukaryota > Metazoa > Chordata > Cladistia > Polypteriformes > Polypteridae > Erpetoichthys > Erpetoichthys calabaricus. Next base: position 183,711,524 of record NC_041397.2, read on the forward strand.
ACTCCTAAAGTAAGGTTCCTTGTGTTACTAGTTTCCAGACAAATCTAGATCTCCTTAGTAAGATGTGGCTTATTGTCCAACTGAAGAAGCCATGCATGAAAACTCCTCCTCCTTTTCTGTTCTGATCTGAAGATTCTGATCTGTTCTGAAACATTAGATAGATAGATAGATAGATAGATAGATAGATAGATAGATAGATAGATAGATAGATAGATAGATAGATAGATAGATAGATAGATAGATAGATAGATAGAACTTTATTTGTCCCTAAGGAGGAAATTTGGCTTTTAACAGAAACAGAAATAAATTAATACATAAATAGGTAAATAAGTAGTAAATAAATAAATATATACATACACTTTAGTATGAACACACACCAGAATGACTATAAAGCAAGAAAATTAAAAAGAAACAAAACTTCTGATTTGAGAAGTGAGACATTATGTAGACATTTTACTGTTGGTATAAAGGAGCCCCAGTAGCACTTCCTCATGCACACGTCTGCTAAATGATTTGTGAGCTAACTCAGTGTTGGCTGCTCAGTGTTAGTGTGTCAGACAGAGGATGTGCAGCATTGTTCATAATGGCACTCAGTTTTGTTTTAATTCTCTCCTTTGCTACTACCTCCAGGGTGTCCAGAGTGCATCCTATAACTGAGCCTGTCCTTTGAATTAACTTGTTGATTTGGTGGGTCTCTCTTGAAGTGATGTTACCAGCCCAGCACACCACAATTTAGAAAATTGCACTGGCTATCTCAGAGTTGTAAAAGATGTGAAGGATGTCACATCCCACATCAAAGGAACGCATCTTCTAAGGAAAAAGAGCCTGCTCTGCCCTTTCTTATACAGTTCCTCTGTTTTCCAAGACTAGTCTAACTAACTAGTCGTTAATTTGGACCACCCAAGTACTTATAATAGTGGACCACTTTTACATCCACTTCTTGAATAGTGACTGGATTAGAGGCTCTTTGGTGCGGCGAAAGTCAAAAATCAGTTTCTTTGTTTTGCTGATGTTTAGTTACAGACAATTCTTTTTGCACCAAGAAACATAGTTCCCCACTCTATCTCATCCCTGTTATCAATAAATCCCAAAAGTGTGGAATCACCTGAGAATTTTTGCAATTGACATGGCCTGGTGTTATAGTTACAGTATAGTCTGAAGTGTAGTGTACAGAGTGAACACAGAGTTGTTTTGCCTGCCTAAGGTAAAGTCATCCCTGATGGAGGATCACAGGAATCGTGGGAAAGAGGGGTCCTTTCATCGGATTGGCTGGCCCAGCACTGTTTCAGCCGTGGAATGGCCAAATGGGGGAGGCAGCTTGATGGATGAGGTCTCCAGGACTCTAAACATATCCAAATCTTATTATGTGATATCATCTACTGTTAAATTTTGCTCCGTACTTCAAAATTTTTTTTATTTTTATACTGTATTGAGGATTTGTTCTGTTCTGTGTATTGTATTGTATTGTATTGACCCCCTTCTTTTGACAACCACTGCACGCCCAACCTACCTGGAAAGGGGTCCCTCTTTGAACTGCCTTTCCCAAGGTTTCTTCCATTTTTTCCCTACAAGGTTTTTTTTTTTTTTGGGAGTTTTTCCTTGTCTTCATAGAGAGTCAAGGCTGCGGGTCTGTTGAGAGGCAGGGCCTGTTAAAGCCCATTGCAGCACTTCCTGTGTGATTTTGGGCTATACAAAAATAAATTGTATTGTATTGAAGAAAAAAGGAGACAGGACTGTTCCTTGTGATGCTACAGTGTTGCTCACATCCATATCAGAAACACACTCCGTGAGTCTCACAAACTGCAGTCTGTCTGACAGGTAGTCCATTATCCAGGACACCATAGGTTCATCCATTGGGCATCAAACTAAAAGAAGAGGGAGTTGAGGAGTTAGTGTTTACACTGGTGCAGATTTAGCTAAACACAGGAAGCAGATGGTTATGGTGCTAGAACCTTATCAGAACTGGGTGATGTTAAGTGTGGTGTCTCTCCGTGATCATTACTCGGGCTTCTGCTATTTTTAATATATATAAATGATTTGGATAGGAATATAAATAACAACATGGTTAAGTCTGATGGTAATACCATGCTAGATGGACTGGCAGATAATCTAAAATCCAATGACTCATTACAGACGTCTATTACCTGTGCAAGACAGTGTGCGAGATTCTCTGTCTCTGGAGCAAACCTCTACTTTAGTCCAACCAAGGACTAATTTTGTGGTGGCCCTTTGGGGTCCTCATGCCTGCCTACCACCTCACAGTTTTCAGAGTCACTGTCCTGCTCATTAAGTACTTGAAAACAGTTTGACCATTACAATTCTGGGATTGATGCCCCTGGACTGTGTGCACTCTTTGCCTTGTGCCTTGCAACTATGACTCACCTGTCTCTACCTGTCTGGCCTGAAGTCTTCTCCTGCACCACCTTAGCAATGCCCTTTAGAGAGAGGTGTCAACAAAGTATACACTGGGTAGGTGATGGTCAGTATATATATTGACATCATAACTAGTTTTACTAACAGATAGCTCAAGTGTCCAGGGCTCAACTCAGTCTGTTCACTATCACTTTGAAGTGTATTAATGTCTACATGAATTTTCAACATGTATCCCCATATATGTTCAAACCCGTATGTGTGGATTTGCTCATAAATATGCAATACGAGTTACAGATGTCTCTTTTTTTCTTTGATACTCCCAGGGGTAGCACCACGTACCTGCAAGTCTGAATTGAGCTAAGCCACCTCAGAAAATTAGTAAATGGTTAGATGGATAGGTAACTGTTACAGTATTATGTGCCACTCTACAATATGTTACATTTCCTAATGTTGACACTATTCATTTTATTAAGCTTGCAGAGGAAAATATCTGAAAGAGTACTTTAAAGTGAAAGATTAAATAATTTTTAGTACCATGTTTTCATCAACTTTTCTGAAGCATTGCATACCAGTGACTACTGGCCTGAAATGACAGCTATAGTTTTTCGTATTTTGATAAAAAGAGAAATTGCATAACATTATCTTATCTGTACATGTTAAGGATAATTGCAAGTTAAGTACCTTATCTTATTTTTGCTTCATGTATAGCAAGGTAAAGATACCACACTGTTGTTCTGTTCACTATTAATATTCTTTAGACAAAGAAATATTTACAGAAGATCTTTTTTTCAGTTCTGTGTGGTTTCTGGGAACCATTTACAAATGTTCAGTGGAAAACAAGAGAAAATGAATATCTCCTTAAAATAATTTTTGAAACAACACAAGGCCTAATAGCATCTGCATAGGTCTAGTAACATTAAGACAGGAAAAAAGAAGAAACATCTCACCAATAAACAGTCTCAACTGTTGCTAGGGAACATTGACGCACACTTGCCTTACCTTTTAAAGAAGCAATATAAAGCAGGAAAATGCACATCCATTTAAACAACAACAACAAACTGAAATCTAAATGCAGCATTTCATTCATTTCCTTTCTTAAGGACAAAATGTACGGTATATGTAAACATTGTCTTTAATGTTTTCCATGTTTTAAAAAATCCCACATTTTAAAGCACAAGGCTAGAGGTGTGAGAAGTGCTGTCCAACAGAAAAAATCAGGTATCTAGGCAGCATAGGTTTCTTGTAAGGAGAAAGAGTGAATCTGTCTATAATTGTAAAAGGCCATGTACATGGAGTGGCACCTTCGGTAACTGTCTTGTCAGAACCATTGCTGACAGACGTGACACAAACCTGTCACACTCAGGACAAATCAGAATGGTGTCAGGCATCAGCACCAGAGAGGCTGCTAAGGCACAAAAGACCTCTAAATCTTTCCAAATTCCATTACTAATTGCACTGACAGTCAATTGTAGCGGTTGAGTTACGCTAAGGTTTACACTTTCCTAGAATGGTGATTTGTTTATTTTATTTCAGGAACACATCATAAACTTGCTCAAATGAACTTACAATAATGTATATATTCAACAAATAAAGAAGTCAAAAAAACTTTTATTAGACGAACAACTCACACAAAAGCCCACCCAAATTCCCCAAACAGTGAAAATTATTAAACAAACACTAGACAGAAAAATTCCCGAAGAAGCAAACCACTCATGGAAAAAGTCCAAGTATTGTTCAGTATAGCATATGTAGATAATTGTAGAAATAAATTGATATCCCAAATATCCCTTCCTGAATGATATGAAAAGTATTGCCCTACCATGTTCCAGCTGTTACATATGAATTTATAGTAAGTGCTAACCAGAATAAAGATATATTATAATTAAGATGAAATCACACAAAGAAGCAGGCACAGGAAAATTATAATCCTAGGAATTATAATCCTAGGTGGTGGTATTTATAATCCAGTGGAAGGTGAAGCATAGAAACAAATAGACATGGATGATTGCAATCTGTCTTTTGGCACCTTTTTAAACTTAGCGCCTAAACATCTTTCTTCCCAGCAACCCCTGTGCAGATCTGAAGTGGCCCAATGGCAAATTACTACTGGGGCTGCTAGAATTTGTAGTCCATTTAAGTAGCACTGCTACACAATGACACTGCTTAGTATTTCCAGCCATTATATAATCTGCCAAACAGTCATAAGTTCCTGGCCTTATAAATACTGTAACCGGGGATCAATGGCAAAGTATTTGCTTTAAACTATAGGAAACGCAAATGCTTTTTGGTGGCCACAAGTTTTAAAAGCAATCATTTATCCTAGGTAATTTTTACATGAAAATTTTGGCATAGGATTGTGTTTTGTGAACCAGCAGCCATAGCTTCCTGGCAGGATGAAGAATTATATAATAAAAAAGAAGAGAGGAAAAGTTAAAGGTCAAAACATTATTATTTGCATGTAGGAATCAGCCTTACTCATCCCATTAAGACTTAAAAGTTACTGAGGTGTTAAAATGGTTTATATCTCAGTTAATACTCTGATTTGTCAAAGCTGCCTTCTTTTTGATATCACAATCCTGGAGTCATTTTGCTTCAGTTTTTTTGTACAGTAACAGATTAAGGCTGGTATTTTGTATATGGTATAAATAGAGTTGCTGTCTTACAGATCTAGACCCTAGCTTTGAATTCCACGCCTGATCATTGTCTGTGTGTAGGATCATTGTCTGTATCTGGGGTGCTCCCCAGGACAATCAGATTTTCCCCCACGTTACTAAGCTCTGTTTATTAGGTTGATTGGCACTTCAGAATTGTCCCAGTGTGAGTATATGTGCATGGGTGCAAGTGGATGGGAAAAGCATGTAACATTGAATGGGTGAAAATCTCAAGTTCATGTCCAAACAGTGCTTGTATAATGCAGAAAGTAAAACGCCATTTCCTAACAGTTGAATCAGAATGGACTATAAATGAGTTCAAGACGGCAAGTCATAAGTAATGGAGGAGCAGTGGGTTATAAGGAAGAGAGTGTTCTGAGCTGGCAGAGCAGGAGTTTAGAACAAGGGAAAAAGCATAATAAATCTCTTTTCATACAAATAGTATTCCTGTCAAATTCAGCAAAGGTCTGACAGCATATCTTCCATTCCTTATATGTGCTAGTAGTTGTAAATGAAAAGAACTGTTCATAACCATTCAAGACATTTAACCTGGTGTTATGAAGTAGACAATCATCATTTTAGGAATGCCAGCAGGTTATTAAAAGCAAGCTGCAATTGGCTTTGTTTAAAAGTTTTTGCTGAGAAGTACTGCAATGAGCTGTAAATGATCTCCCTCTGGGACTTCACTCAAAGCTGATCCATGCAGAGCAGCATGGGGACGCCCTATGAGTGGCACTGTGATAATAATAATAATACCTCTAACATGTTTTCTGTTTTGTTTGAATACTACATATTTTGTTTATTTTCCTTTTTATATTATCTAAGAGTATAGCTTATATTATAATGACCAGAGTCTATAAATCAAATGCTAGACTTTTCTAAAGATAACTGGAGATATAACAAATAAGTTCCATTGAAATGATTGTGTTTTACAAAGCTTTTACACAAAGCTGTCCATAAATAAATAATTGAGCTATTTATTAGTGTGTAACATCACAATGTTTGGAATCCAACATGGCCATTTGGCATAAACAACAACAACATTTATTTATATAGCACATTTTCATACAAAAAGTAGCTCAAAGTGCTTTACATAAAGGATGGTGGATCTGAAGGTGAGGGAGAAACATCAGAGATAGAGAGAGAGAGGCAGAGATTCCATCTACATTGACGTTGAACAACTGAGATGGCGCTCCTCCTATTATGTTTCCCGTAATGCTAATCTTCAGTTTCCCGATCTTTATGCTTTTTAACTTTGCAGCAAAGGTGGGCTTTATATCGAGACTTTACTATTATTCACTTTTCTATCATTTGTTCAATATGCTGTTATTCATTTGCTATTATTCTGTTTTAATAAATACTGCCTTGCTTATAAATTTCTATTCTTTGTCTTCATATATTGAGTGATTGAAATAATAAAGTAAATACAAGGCACCTGGTGTGGGGAGATTGGTACTTTGTTTCTCAAAGGATTAGCTGGCAGGAGAGGGTGGGCGTTTTAAACAGAGAAAAGCACAGTTTGGGGCAAAGCATAATTGGTTGGAAAATGAAATTAATCAAGATGTGTCAGCCTTCATGTGTCTAGGTTCTTATAGGGGAACAAGGTGTGTCAGATTTTGGTATCTAGCTTATATCCATTAGATAAGATCAAAGACCTTTATTGTCACATACACTGCCTCAATTTGTGTAGGGCATTTTCAAGGCCCAAGTTGTATCAGCCTTTAGTGTGTAGATTATATCCGTGGACACCATGAAGTTGTATCAGCCTTAATTTGTATGAATTATTGTTGGCAACCAAGGTATATCAGGATGTGTCTAGGTTACATTTATTGTTCATGCCATAGCTATTAAGTGTCAATGTGAAATACTGAGAAGTACTAAATTGTGCCAGCATCACTCGTAATCAGTGTTTGAGTGGATAATTATGCATATGCAAGCAAACTAATGAAGTATGTATGCAAACCAATCATAAATCTTCTTAAACCAGTAGTGTTCACATGTAAACCAATAGATAATGCATAAAATATATGCTTTATGGCCTATTTGGTCCCTCATAGATAAGGTTTTTGTTTGCATGCCTGTGTGTTAAGCTTATGGTTTAAGAGTAGGCTAATTCATAACAAATAGGGCTGCATAGGGCTGCCAAATTCATAACAAATTTGTTTTTTTTTCCTCAGATGGTAGTATCCTCTGACAATGTTACCTACAACATGTTAAGTCACTGCATTAATGAAGCATGACGTGCTTAAAAGATATCTTGGATATGGAGGTTTAATACAACCTTTTAGCAGAAACAGAGTAGTGCTTTTTTTGAAATAACAGTTCTGTCCCCGTGAAAACTTTTTAAGCGTCTTTCCAAATTAGATGCTTGCATTTGTGCAAAAAATAAATACCAGCATAGAGTATATCCAGTAAGTACTTGAAACCTTTATGACAATGTCTAATTATGAAAACGAACAAACTGAATAGTGGTTTTATATTATTCTGTTAACAAGAATAGGACACCATGGTGTCTATTTGATTAGCACTTATGCTTCACAGCTCTGATGATATATGATAAGCTCTGTTTGGAGCCAGCATGTTCTCCCAGTGTCCTCCTGTATTTTGTCCAGGTTTTTTGTTTCCTCACACATCTGAAAGAATTTGTTCCAGCAGAGCTAAATGAGTTATTATGCATTGATGTCTTCAGCAGTTGATGGATTTCCGATTGGTGTCCCAGTGACTGTTGTTTCCTGTCTTCAATTCTAGGCTACCAGAGCAGGCACTTGCTTTTGATAATCAAGTGTAATAAGCTTATTCCAGTGGTTACACTATATATATTCATCCATCCTCCCATGTTTGGGTCATCCACCCTTACAATGGATGGGTAGCATCTCTTGTGGTGGGTAGCATAGGGCTGCCAGGATAGCATAAGGCTGCCTTGTTGGGTTCTGTGGGGGACGCCAATGGGAGCTATCAGGAGATACAGTAGATCCAATGGTCCAGAGTGGTTTTGCCAGACCCAGAAGTATTTCCTAGAAACAGAGGATTGGCACTGGAAGTACTCCTGGGTTGGGTTTAAAAGGGAGCCCTCCACATTGCCCGGAGAGTCAGAGTTGGGAGAGGAGAAGGACAGCACTGTCCTGGTAGGAGTATGAGAGAAAGGAAAAGAAAACAAAGGCTCGTACTGTATATGGAATTGTGTGGTTTAAAACCTGTAAAGAAGTACTTTGTGAAATAAAGCCATCTTATTTCAACCCTTGTTTTGGCATAGTTGTGTCTGAGGTTTGAAAAAAAAATCTAGCAAAAGCATTTTATGCATATTTCTTTATATTTCTACTTGAGCACTAAATGGCAAGAAACTCTTGCAAAAACAACAGCCCACTGTAACATCTTGTAACTTACTGTATGAAAATCAAACTAGTTTAATTTTGTCATGTTGCATTGCAGATAATTGTAGGTACTGTTAAGAGCATGATGATTGAGTAGCTGGGGGTTGAAAGACTATATAACTGGTGTTAATGGATGCACACTGCAATGGTGTAAAACATGCTGTAAAATTTTATGAATGAAAGCTGCAACATAATATCATAGGAAAATTTAAGTAGTCTGATGAAGGCTTTAGACTTTAAAAAAGCCTCTGGTACAACTCCGCACTAAAGATTCATTTTTGAAAGTAAAACCCACTGGTATCAGAGGTGACGAGGCTGGATTTCAAGTCAGATAATCTGCCAGAAACAAAGAGTGCAAATAAGAGGAGAATGCACCATGTAGGGTGTGATCATCAATGTAGATTCTTAGAGAAGTGTCCATGGATGGTTACTTGTTTTAAAATAGATTTTGGTATAGTTAGTAATATTGCAGATGACATCAAAATTAAAGAAATGCCAGTTCGAATCCCATAAATGCCAGAAATTATCCAACTCCATTGGGCCCTTGAGCAAGGCCCTTAACCTGAAATTGCTCCATCCTGAGTATAACGTTAGTCTGCATCCAGCCCTGCAAGCAGGTCCTCCAACTTGCAAGGAAAACTCAGGGGTTGGTGGCAGTATTGGCACTCTAGGAACAGTAAAAAAAACCTCACACTGTTCCATTCCATTCGATCTAATATGGTACAGAGGAGTCACCAGTTGCATGGCTGTGCACAGGTCCTAATTTGGGATCCTGAGGCAGTTTGTCACGTGGTGGGTGCAGCAAGGTGCTATATAAGTGCATGCTCCCAACCTCCTCCTCCTACAACAATGCATCAAAAATAATTCAAACAGACCTGCACATTCTTCAAAAGTGGACTAGCATCTGGAAAATGCATTTTAATGTAGAAAAGTGCAAAGTGCTACATAAAATGCAAAGCGGATGATGCTGATTGCAGTTAGGAAACTTTGAAAAGGATTTAGTGGTTTAAATGGACTCAATAATTCGAGGAAGTCTTTAGAAGCAATTAAAAAGCCAAATAAAATGTTAGATCATTCTAACAATTAATATGTTTTATGTGTGTATTTTTTACCCAATAGAATCTGTTGAACAGGTTGTCTAAACATTTCAGTATGATTTGACAAAGTTTTTCTTTTTATGTTTTGTTTCTCGGTTACGCAGTATATACCCCACATGACTGCAGTTGTCGCATTGATTGTGTCATGGGATGTGACTATCTAGAAATGGTGGAGATAACATTGCACATTACGCTAGGTGGATAAAACATCTTAAACTGCAATTCTGGTGTAGTTCCTTCTTTGATAGGTAGGCTCTAGAGTCAGGTTTTGTTTTTCATTTTGATCTTCTTTTTTTTTTTCTTCAACTTCTGATTATCATTTTCCTCTCATCTTCTTTACTCACAATACTGTTCTATCACCAGCATGCCATCACAGTTATATTGTAAAAACTGTTGAATATAAGTCAAGGGTTGTTATGTTCAGACTGTATAATATGTTAATGAGACCATATCTGGAATAATATGTTTAGTTCTTGATATCATACTACAAAAAAAGACATAACATCAGCAAAAGCTCCACACAGAACAAGAATTGAGTCCATCCTGACACTAAAGGGCTCGTCCTCTTTTCAGAAACCTCTTAAGTCTTGAAGCATTGCAGTCTACGTGGGAACCTAATCCAGATCTTCAAAATTCTCAAGGGCATCAGTAAAAATAAATGCAGCAGAGATTTTTAAAATAAATAGTAAGTCATGAGTTTGAGGACATTATGGGAATTGAAGGATAGGTGCACTAAAATGGAAGCCAAGAAGCACTTACCTGACACAAAGAATTAATGGAATGTAGAACAAACTACCGTGTCATTTATTTGAAGCAGAAATGTTTTAAAAATATAAATAATATATATTTATACATATAAATCAGCTTGAGCCAGCATTACGCCATACAAGCACAATATCTGGATAGCAATAAATACTGGATTAGATTTTTACATATTGTCTGTGTGAGTTGTTTTTAGGTACTGCAATTTTCTGAGTTACAAGCTGTGCAGCTGAGATTTTTGTCTTCATGGCTGAGCACTGTGATGGGTGGTATTCCATTTAGAAGTGATTCCTGCCTTGTGAGAAATTTCCTCTAGGTTTAAGAATTCACTCTGCATAACCATTAATGCCTTTTCCTTTGCAGCATTTGCTATAATTAATGAGAAATACTATGTTGCTGTCTAAGACAAATGGATGTTGGACATTTGAGAAGAACAAGTTATCATATGCTCAACAAGAAGCCTCAAGACGGTCTTTTGTCTTTGTTTGTTGAACTTAAAAAAGTGAAGTTAATAGTTAAAATTATTACTAAAATGAAAATGCCACTTGTGAGGATGGATTCTACCTTGGTGTTTAGTCAGGGCCGGATTTATATGAAAAGAGACCCTAGGCTATTCCACTTATGAGGCCCTTTCACCTTCCATTTTTAAGTTTGTAAATTACATGAGAGATAATAAAATTTTGCTAACAATTTGAATGTAGGCCCCTCTTGATCTTGAGGCCCTAGGCTGAAGCTTAGTTAGCCTATAGGAAAATCCGGCCCTGTGTTTAGTGCTACCAGAATAGGGTCTGGCTCTCTGTGTGGCCTCTCTGTGTGGAATGCAGGTTCAGAAAACTGATAAGATGAATTTATCTTGAATAATATTTAATGCAGAACAGAACAAACTAGACTAATCTCTGGAAGAAAAACACATTTACATTGTGTAACCATTATATAAGTTTAGGTATAACAGATGTTTGCATCCAGATGATAAACCAATTGCTTAATAAGGCTAATTATTTGATGAATAACAATGATAATTATTCTTGATTATGTAACATTTTTTTTAATTATTTCCAGGCATGTAAACATTATATTTCCAATACACCTTTATGTGCGCTTAATTTTAATTAGACTTGTATATATTACAAGTTGTTGTGACACTTTAAAGTGGTTAATTAGAACATTTTTGCATTCAGTTCTTTCAAAGATGAAAAATTGCATGAAAGTTGAATCAGAGTTTTGGCCATTTTAATGCTGCTTAGAAAGGGGATTGAGAATATAGTGTTTTCAGTCTGCACACTTAATAATATTTACTTTTTGTGCATTGGCATCAGCAGCTAGAAACAACAATTGAAAAAATCATTACATCAAGCACAAATTTAAGAAATAAGTTTACTTTTTTAGTGTCATTATACAAGCTGCATAGAATGTGATTTGTTGAACCTCACAAAAAATGTCAAGTGTATTCAGACATCTAAGATTTGGGTAATGGTAGTTGTCATTCCCCTACAACGTTCCAGCAGCAAATTAAGAAAAACTTGCGGGCATGTAGTATTAATATAACAGGTACTCTTTCCAAGAAATGAGAGTTAAAAATGTCTATTCATCTGGAATGTTTGAGTGTTTTTTGCCATTTTCCTGTTAGTTTTATTATGCTTGGTTGCTGTCAGGCACATTACAGATTGTGCATTATTATGCTTTGTACATCATTACTGTGAATGTGCATGTGGATGCCAAAACATGATGTAACAGGTACCATTTTGTTTCATTTCAGGTTGCAAGAAGAGCCAGGATTTTTTCAATGCTTAAACTAAAAAACATTCAAAAAGAATTTCTTTTCTTTTTTTTTTGAAGAGTTAATTTAGAATGGCTACCTTCATTTAGGAGATGACTCCGAAATGTGTTGAACATGGAGCACTAAACTTGAGTTATCTGGGTTAGAATTTGAATTCTGTTTTTTAACTGTGCAATGGTTTGGATTTAGAGATTTGCATCTGAGTCTGTTTAAAAAAAAAATCTCAGTTTTGCACTAGTCTGAATTTCAGCAATTTGCTTATTAGAAAATGTTGTCCAACATTTGGCTTAGAATTTAACAAAAACATTTTGGTAGCCTGAAGGACCAGTAGGATGAAAATATATTAATCATGAAAAGTCTAAATGAGTAATTTCTGTAAAACACATCAAATAAATACCAAGCTTAACAAAAATAGGATTTTTGTAGCTAGTATCACACATATTTTTCCAAGGATTCTTGTAAACAAGGCAGTCATTTAATAAAATCTGTTCCCTTTTCACAAAATACACTAACACTTTCAAAGTTCAAGCCACATGGGTGCGTGTATGGCCAGCTGTTTTAACATTTAATATCTTCTGGTAATTACTGTTTAATTTAAGCAAATTCCTACTTTTGATATCTATAATAATATTTTGGCTAGTCAAAATTTTAATTAAAGATTTCTGCAATTATAATTTACTTTATAAAATTGGAAAACATTTTCATTGACAACTGTGTAGCCATAGCTGGATCAACCATCTACACTGGAGCCCTGCTTGCAAATGAGCCTTTGTCAAAATGAAAAGTTCAAGTTTTCGCTTGCACTACAGTCACACACAGCAATCCATTATACAGCATGCACCCCTTCCCCACTTCTTTCTTCACGATTATAAACCTGTTCATTCAGATTTAAGTATAAAAGCTTTGTAAAAGAAAAATAAGATTTCTGGTTGTTTGATATACATGGGGCACATTCAGAGTAGGTGTCTTAAAGGTCACTTTTATGAGACTGTTCAGTTCACTGTGCTGCAAAAAAAGAAAAAGTCCACATGGTTGATCATTTAAAACAAGTTCCCAGGAGTGCAGCGCATGAAAAATTTAAAAAGAAAGAAGCGAATGATGCTGTTTTGTTGAAAACTGTACTTGACAGTTAATATGATAATACAAACAATACTAATAATTATGATAATTATTTGAACAAGCACTTTGAATAAAATATAAATACTACATTTGAGACCAAAGAGAGATACCTTGCAAATGGAGGAAAAGGCTAATATCAGTGCTTGTAGCAGCTTTAGCAGCAATGCCCAGTCCAATTCTGTGAAGTCACTGGCAGATGTAAACAACAGTGTGGCAGAAACAAAGCCACTGCAGGAGACAAGACACACCAAACAACACTAAGGATCCCCTTTCCAGTCTTCTATTTTAATTAGCCCCAAAACGTTCAGTTACATATCACCTTTTTGCCACAAAGTGGCATAAGCATTTTAAAAATGTTTAATTTTTAACTGTGCTGTCACAAGAAAGTTGATTTCCACTGATGGATGTTTCATTCATCAATTAGTTTGTTACATTCATTGTAACACAACTCTTCATATAATACACTTCTGTGGCTGTTCGTTTGTCTGTCCAGGATTTTAAATCACCTGTAGCTCGCAAACCGTTTGACCTATTGACCTGAAATTTGGTACACATATACTACTTGATGTCTATTATCCGCTTACAGGGTGATGATTGACCTCCAAGGTTATTCCTCTTTTTTTATTTTATTTTATTGTAGAATCAACTCTTGCCAGCAAGGCGGCCGTGTGGCTCATGCGTATGGGCGCCGTTCTCATCCCTACCACCTTCACCGTCACTTCCCCTACCTCTTCATATCTTAAATCTTTCTTGAGGCAGATTGAAGACTTAAGTGCTAGCTTAATTGAAAAATTAAGAAAAACGTAATAAGTAATTGCAACACAAAAACTGACTTAATCAGTTTTAATGCGAAAAGATGCAGACGAAAGAAGAGAAGAAGCGGGCCGTTAGGGTGGAGAGAAGAAGAGCTGCTCAGGAAGCAGTAAGGGCATCAACCTCTTAGAAAATGGATGCTAAACGTACAGAGAAGGAGTATGAAAACTATAAGTCAAGTGTATTCGCTGCACGTGATCATGTAGTGCACCGTTACTGGTTAATGAATAAAAAAGCAAAGTCAACTTGCCCTAATACAAAGTTTTGGATTTTTTTTTCTACTTCAGTCCTTGTACCTGATTTATTATATACCTATGCAATGTTTATAATTTGTGAGTATATGCGTGTGCATGGCTGAGGTAGTAAGGTGAGGGGGAGCCTTTTCATAATAATAATAATAATACATTTTATTTATTTGTAGGCGCCTTTCTAAACACTCAAGGACACTGAACAATAGAAAAAACACAGATTATAAACAAAAGTAAAATACAAAAGTTAAAATCAGACAGAGAAATTGTAATCAAAGAGAAAAAGCAGTCTTAAACAAATGAGTTTTAAGTTTAGATTTGAAAAGTGAAAATGATTCAATATTTCTAAGCTCAGGTGGTAGTGAGTTCCAAAGCTGGGGAGCAGAGCAACTGCATGCTCTGCACCACATAGTGGTAAGATGGACGAAGGGGACAGTCAAGTGGATGGAGGAAGAGGATCTAAGGGTACGGGAGGGAATGGCAACATGGAGGAGGTCAGACAGGTATGGAGGGGCAAGGTTGTGGATAGCCTTAAAAGTTAGTAGGAGAATTTGAAATTGAATTCGGAACTGAACTGGAAGCCAATGAAGCTGCTGCAAAATGGGAGTGATATGGTGAATAGAGGGGGTTCTAGTAATGATGTGGGCAGGTGAATTCTGGACTAGTTGAAGCTTATAAAGAGATTTGCGAGAAAGACCAAAGAAAAGGAAATTGCAGTAATCCATATGAGAAGTGACAAGACTATGAACAAGGATAGCAGTGGTGTGGGGAGTGAGGGAGGGGCGAATACAATTAATGTTACGCAAGTGGAAATATGCAAACCAGGAGATGTTATTGATGTGGGACTGAAAGGATAAAGTACTGTCAAGGATGACACCCAGACTCTTAACCTGTGGGGAAGGAGAGACAGAGGAATTATCAATAAGAAATGAAAAATGATCAGTTTTGGATAATGTTGATTTTGTACCAATGAGGAGAACCTCAGTTTTGTCACTATTTAATTTAAGAAAATTTGAAGAAAACCAGGATTTGATTTCTGCTATGCAATCAGTAAGTGAGAAGGGTGGAAAGGAAGCAGTAGGTTTGCTAGTGAGACAGAGCTGGGTGTCATCAGCATAACAGTGGAAGCTAATGTTATATTTATGAAAGACATTGCCAAGGGGAAGGAGGTAAAAATGAAAAGTAGTGGCCCCAGGACAGAGCCCTGGGGCACACCTGAAGTAACAGCGGTGGATTGGGATGTGAAAGTTTTAAGCTGAACAAACTGAGTGCGGCCTGAGAGGTAGGATCTGAACCAGTCTAGTAGAGTGTGGGTAATGCCAATCGAAGATACTCTATTGAGAAGAGTAATGTGACAAATAGTGTCAAAGGCTGCACTCAGATCAAGGATGAGAATAGTAATTAAACCAGAATCAGCTGCCATAAGGAGGTCATTAGTAATTTTTATAAGTGCCGTTTCTGTACTGTGGAGGGGACGAAAACCAGACTGGAACTGTTCATACAGATTATTTTGAGATAAATGAGAATGAAGTTGAATAGCCACTATATTTTCAAGAATTTTGGAAATGAAGGGTAGATTAGAAATAGGACGAAAATTACTGAAATTAGTCGGATCGGAACCAGGTTTTTTCAGTATTGGGGTTATTGCAGCAGTTTTAAAAGATGAAGGAACGGTATCAGTAGTGAGAGAAGAGTGGATTATAGCAGAAATAAGAGGGACCAGAGAGGGGAGGCAGGCTTTGACCAGAACTGTAGGGAGGGGGTCCAGTTGACAGGTGGATGGCTTACACTTAGAGACAAGATCTGAGATTTCTGAGAAAGTAGGAAGCTGAAAAGAGGAAAATGAGTGAGTTGGTGGGTGAAAAGTATCAAGTTTTGAATATCAGCACTCTAGGACCCATGGAGGTCTTAATCCAGTCTTCTGTGGGACTTTCAGTTACAGTTATCTGTAATTACATTATGACTTGTAAAAATCTATATTTCAGATATTTACACGTGTTTTTAATAAACTTAATTTAAGCACTTTTTGACACTTCAAATTTTAAATAGCCAAAACTGACTTGCAGATTTAAAGCTCTATAGAAATCACTGGCAAAAGTTTCCAGTAGTTTAATTTGAGATATCTGCAATTCCATTTTAAAGTTATGACCATTCACACTGTAAATACTGATATACATAATTACAATTTCAGCAAGTAAAAAATAATTGTATGTATCTAAAATGGTGAAACATCTCAGTAGTCAAAATCTACTTTCAGACATCTAAAAGTGAAAATTCTATTGGAGACAATGAGAAAATCACTCAGTTATTTGCACCTTGAATAGTCAGAAAAACATTGTAAGTATCTCACTTTGAGTGCTTTCTACTGCGGTTTATATTTTAGATATTTAAATTGTAATTTTAAATAATTACAATATCATTATGACTTCTCAACCAGGAGGCACAACAAGAAAAGATACAGCTACTGGTTGCAGCAGTTCCCAAAAAAGAATTTTCAAGGCCACTTTCACAGCTCAGCGCCTCTCCACCAGCAACCCACAAGCCTCACCCTCATTGTCATTCTATTGCCCTTGCGCCTTTGTCACTTTGCACTTTTAACACAAACAGTAATTAGCAATACAAAGATTAAAAAAGCGAAAAAAAAGTACCTCCTTTAAATGTATTTACTTTTTGCTTTTTTATGGGTAATACCTTTCTTAAGCAGAGTAAATATGAATAAAGGCCCTTAATACAAAGATGGGTAATCTGTTAAATACATATTATACGTTAACGATTTCCATTCCTGACTTATAAAGCATAGAGGTGGTATTATTGGGATTGGGAGATTTTGTATTCCCTACAATGCTAATAAGGAACGTGCCATTTTTTTCTTTTACATCTTCAAAGCTTTATTTGTATTCCGTGAGTGACAGTGTTAAGGTTGAACGAGAACAACTTCTGAGACCCATTCCTAGTAAAGGACTTATTTAGATTAGAAGAATAATTGCAGACCTGTGTCTTTCTTTTTTTATGCACCTTGTTTTTTTTCACTTCTCATTTATTTTGCCACATTTCTATCCATATTTTTGTGTTACTGCTTGATTTCACTCTATTTATTCACAGCAATATATTTTTATAACCTCATCATTCACTTAAATGAACTTACAGTACTTTTATTTATTTGAAACAGGATTCTGATTTAGTGTCACAGTGAGGATTAAAAAACAAGGTTCATATTTTCAAAGTAAGTCTTTTATGAACCAGGCCTAACTTCAATATACATAAAATGCTTTATTATTATTAAATTGAGAGCACAAATCGTTACACACTTCATCCATCTTTTTTGAAATGGAAAAACATTCAGTAGGCTTAAGCTTGGAAGAAGTAAGCTGATGTATATTTTTCTTTGCTATAGAAACCACCAATATTTCAACCTAGCTTTTTGGTCTGGAAAGGACAATTAGTATATGAATCTTTGATCTTACTCAAATCAATAAAATTGCTTAATGAGAAATACAGCTCTCTCTTAGACATATGTAAATGATCAAGCATTAAATATCTGTACAGAAAACAAAACCAATAACACACAAAAAAGTAAAAGCGTAAGTCAAGTGGACTTGACAGCTCAGAAGTTGAAATATCAGCTAAATTTTTAATTCATAAGACACTAGAACTGCTGTTATGCACTGGCTACACAGAACAATGTGAAGACGTTGTTAAAATTAGCGAGTAGATGTGCAGTTTGTAATTAAATTAAAGTTTCCCTGCTGTGTGTTTAATATTTGGAAAAGAAAATAGATTAAAGCTTGGAAATCATATCCTGCAGATCTTTCTTATACACCAAAGATTTGCTTTTTTAATCACTTGTTTCCTTTAATATATTGAGTGTCTGGTCCTGGATTATGTAAGTCTTCTTGTGGTAGACTACCTGAACCCACTGCAGTTTGCCTATCAGACAAAAATTGAAGTGAAGGATGCAATTATCTGTCTCCTCCACAAGGTTTAATCTCACCCGGACAAGACTGGCAGCACTGTGAGGATTGTGTTTTTTGATTTGTCCAGTGCTTTCAATACGATCCAGCCGTCCCTGCTAAGGGGTAAACTCGAGAGATATGCAGGTGGATGAGCTTGTGGTGTCCTGGATAATGGATTATCTTTCAGGCAGACCAGTTTGTGAAATTTAAGGATTGTGTTTCTGATATGGATGTGAGCAACACTGGATCATTACAATGAACAGTTCTGTCTCCTTTTCTCTGTACACCTCAGACTGTAACTATAATAACACCTATTTATGTCACTTGCAGAAATTCTCAGATGATTCTACACTTATGAGGTGTATGAAGAAGGGGGATGAGACAGAACATAGGAGTGAGGTGGATAACTTTTTTTCTTGGTGCAGAAAGAATTATCTGCACCTTAGCATTAGCGAAATGTAAGAACTGGTTATTGACTTTAGTCACACCAAAGAGCATCTGCACCAGATCACTATTCAGGGTGTGGATATAGAGGTGGAGCATTGCTACAGAAACTTGGCGGTTCACATCAATGACAAGTTGAACTGGTGTCATAACACAGAGGAGCTATGTAAGAAAGGACAGTGCAGGCTCTTTTTTCTTAGGGGGCTGTGTTCTTTTAATGTGGGTAGTGTCATTTGTAGACATATTTTACAATTCTGTAATGAAAAGTGCAATTTTCTCTGCTGAGAGGCCCACCAAGTCAACAATGTAATTAAAAGGACAGGCTTAGTTATGGGATGTACTCTGGACCCCCTGGAGGTAGTTGCAAAGAAGAAAATGAAAAGAAAAATTGGTTCCATTATGAACTTTGCTGCTCATCTTCCCTCTAACCAGTGGTGGGCCGTCAGGGCCCGCAAGGCCTTCTCTGCTGGCCTAAAAAAATATCTGAATCACAAACTCATGTTAATTATATTTTGTCCATGAATACTTATTAAATAATTCCAAATAGTCTGTCCACTTCCTTTCATAGCTTTTCCGATGGTTGTGCTGCTTCCAGACATGTACTGTATTTTCATATTAAAGCATTTAACTAATCACATTTCAGCCATCATTTGTTGCCAGACAGGGTCAAAGTCAAAGAAGTCTGCCCGGAGGCCTTCACAATCCGTTCTGCAGGCCCTCTAACACAAAATAAATGTCGATTAAACTGTTGCTTCAACCAATCAGATTTTGAGTTGGTGTCACTAGGGCCCTCTAGCAGGCGTACGGCAACGTCACCATATTCAGGCCCATTGATTGGATAGGATGGTGTAATAGAAAAATCTGAATGAGAGCATGGGGCAGCTGTACACATTGGTATGTTTGGCGGTGACCATTCCCGTGTCCACTGCTTCCGTCGAGCGGATATTTTCAGCCCTAAAGCGAATTAAAACTTATGCCAGAAATACGACAGGGCAGGTTCGACTTTCAGCATTAGCTTCGATGGCGATAGAAAGGGACTTCGTGATGGAACTGAAGCGCACGGATAATCTGTACGACAGAGTAATTGAACTGTTTTTGAGGATAGAGAGGAGGATGGATTTTGTTTACAAATAATCCGAATTTTTGGTGAGTAAAATGTTGCGATTTTCCTAAATAATATTGTAAGTTTATGAGTTATTATTGATGTTTTTTATGTGTGTCGCGGCTGTAGCTGCAGTAGAAAGGAACTTGTTCATCCATGGTTTGTCTTTTCAATAAAGGCATTTATTGTGGCTACAGGAGTTATCTATCTGCGATGCAATGGCTCTTTATACTGTATTTCTGCATGTTAAGATGGTTTTTATAACCAGAAATTAGTTTTTGAGGGACGGGTTGAACATTTCTAACATTTTCCCCACTGTGCTGTTTTTATATCAAGCCTTTATTGGTTCTGACTATGTTTTCTAGCTGTTTCGGGCCTTTACACCATTTTTGTTTCATTTTTGGGGATTGTCGTCTCATTTATAGGTTTGAGTAGCATTTTGTGTTGATAACATTAATAATAATAACATTGATAATAATAATGTTTTGTCATTGGGCAGGTGTCATTTCCACACGTTTTACTAGTCATGTCACACATCTTTTCATCCATGCACATTAAACCATATGCCTCCTCCTAGAAATAAGGAAGACGAAAACATTTCTGTTACTACCATATATTTATTTCAAAATGAAGCCATATTTTTTTCTTGCTTTGGTTAATCAGAGTTAGTGACCTCAGAATGTTGTAGAATCTACCAGGAGATTTTGCCCTGCTCCTGTACTCCTGTTTCACACAGAGTGGCCTATTCTTTTTTTCATTCGTATCCATTTTACAACCTCATGGTATTTACAACCACATGGTAAGTGATAACTGTCCTTCCCCGCCACTTGGCTCTCTTACTTGGAATGGAGTTCTGTTCTATTGCTCTTCATCCATTCATCTCATGTGAAACAGCAACTGTTCTGTTTTTGTCTTCCCTGCACCTTTTGGACCATTCAACCATTAAATTAGCTATATTCTTTGTGTTCCCATGAGGTGGTGGCTGT
Source organism: Erpetoichthys calabaricus (assembly GCF_900747795.2). Lineage (NCBI taxonomy): Eukaryota > Metazoa > Chordata > Cladistia > Polypteriformes > Polypteridae > Erpetoichthys > Erpetoichthys calabaricus. Next base: position 183,732,220 of record NC_041397.2, read on the forward strand.
CCTGTTACTTCACAGTCATATTTTATTTATCAAAAGGCAGCAGGTGTTTTAATTTTGCCAATCATGCTTTCCTATGAAGCCAACAACTTGCTTTTTCTCATGTCTAACTTGTTTTTCTAAGGTAGTGGTTATATGTCTCGTTTTTCTGTACAACATTAACTAGCTTTACGGATGCTTTCTGGAATATTTTTTTTTGCCTGATCTTGGTTTGTGCTCACCTGAATTCTCATTTTGACCCTTGCTTAAGGCACCCTACATTAACTGTGAATTTTTGCCTTTGAACCTAGTTTTACATTGCTTGATGGTTTTGATTGTGACCCTTGAATTTTCCAATTTGGTTAACAAATTCTGCCTCTTTTTTAACCCAAGATTTAGACTAGCACTCAGGGTATGAATCACTGCACTTGACAGCAAAATCTGCAATTCATTGGGCAAACTGAACACAATGCTAACTGGAATGTGACATGGCTTTTGTTCCACCATATGCTTGCTCTTAAATGGATTCCTTACCATATTAACCAGGCTGCATTTCCCATTTTCAATGTCTTTGTGCCAGTCCAGTAATTCCCTACAGTGTGTGTTCAATATTATAGATGAATTGGCTTTATATATAATGATAAATTTGTTTTCCTGACTTTCTTTGTTTACAGGAAGAAGTGAGAATGAAGTGTTCACTGTTTTTTGGATGTGCATTACACTTTGTTAATTTACCACTATTTGCATTTAATCAAATTAGGAAACTGTACAGAAAAAAGCAAATTGTAAATAACAACATGAAAAAACAGACAAACCTTTGTGTATTTAAATAAAAATGCTAATCTTTATAGATTATTTCAGTGTGCTCTTCTGGTTATAGAATGAAAGGAGGAAAAGGACAACTTATTAAACAAAAAGTTTAAACAGAACCAAGCATGAGCCACTGATTGTTTGTACTAAAAACCTGCAACTATAGGGGTGGTTTAAAAACAAAAAACAATACACTAAATGACTGTGAATGAGTTTGCAAAGTTAAACTCCTTGTAATTCATTCAGAGGCATGTGTCAGTTGACCATTCTTAAGCTATGTAATCTGAAATATGTGTTAGTTTTTTGACAGAGCATTTCTGGTTTGAGATGGAAAAAACTGCTTTACTAATAGGAAGAATTATTCACCTCATCTGACTTTGCTGTGATGTGTCTGTTTGCTTCAGTAAGTACATCTCTGCAAAGTTTTGCTTCATCTGCAGTATTTGTTTATAGAGCATGTTTTTTGTTAGTACCATGCTGCTCTGCAGAGTGTTACGATTTTGCCTGTTAACAAATTTCCAAAGGGTGAAAAGCCTCAAAAAAGAAAGTCAGACCTGTACTCTATTATGTCTGGTAATATGAGGCTGATGATGGGAAGATATTCAATAATAGACACCAAAGCCAGAAATTGTGTTTTTAACTGAATTATAGCCTTTACAGAGAGAGAGCCCAAAAACTTGTACAAAGATACCTCCCAAACCCCACTGCAGCTTCAACTGCTGCCTAGGAATACTGCTAAACATTATTGCATTCATCTCAATACATAACACACTCCCTCACACATCTGATCCAAAAGTGTAGGCCCCATTACTCTGACACATCCAAGCCCCAGACTCAAGATGTAGGCTTGTGGCCAGCACAGGCCCAATAGTGGAGCAAAGGCTGTAAAGTCAAAAATATCCCCAAAGGGAGAAAGGAAAACCTGCAAGAACCTCTAGCACACAAAAACAAAACAAATTCCCTTTGAAGATTGATTCACACATATGAGTAAAAAAAAGACAATACTGGTTTATCATAGAACAGTGTGAGGGACGGCCAGCAGCTCAACCCAGCCAGGGCGCCCAAAGTGTGGAAGGATGGGAGAAGGCAGCTACTTTGCAATACTGTCTCCCCCAGGACACTAGATGGTGGTAACCCTGCAGCATAGTGGTGCCCCAGATGCCTGTAGGGCACCACAAGAGCTGAAGTTTGCCTTCACAGCCCTGCTGGGTACCATGGGTGCTGCCAAGACACGTTGCAGACAAACATACCAACCTTTTCAGATATACAGTTCACAGTTGCAATGTACAGTACTTGTGTTCAGGATTATGGTTTACTGCAATACTGTCACTAGTTCTCTTAGACTTCACCTGGGTATGAATGTCACTTCCTATTAGGAGTGTGCTCTCCCTCTCAATCCTGATTGACCTAACTGAGGAAAGAACTTGGTTATCAGTCCTCAGTAGTGGTAGGGTGTTGTACCATGTTAGCCATTATGGATGCAATAAGAAGTCAAGCAAAATGACACCTTTCATTGGTTAACTGAACAGATTACAAAATGCAAGCTTTCGGGGCAACTCAGGCCCCTTCTTCAGGCAGTTTGTAATCATAAATAATGATGAAACGCTGAGAGGTGTATTCCAAAAACCCCCCTGCTGAAATACTGACAACCACCAAATCTGCAGCAACTAATTGTCAGAAGCTCCCTGGGTAACCAACAGATAATGGTATATCTCCCTGCCTAAAAAAAGTTGTAAAACATGCACTCACATTTATAATACAGATTGTGTAAGTATACCACATAGTTAACAACAACATCTTATAAATGGATAATTGTCCTGCAGATCATTCAATGTGATCTACCTAATTCTGTGCATGAAATGTCCCAACACTGCACTCTATGTGGAAGAAACTGGACAAACACTCCACCAAAGAATGAATGTCCTCAGGTTGCACATTAAGCATGGTAGCAGGGATGTTCCTGCAGGAAATCATTTCAGCAGCAGTGGACATTGTGAGAAGGATTTTAAAGTCACAGTGCTTATGGGCAACTTCAAGACACAACAAGAGAGTAAAGGAATGGGAAGTTATCCTGATGCTAAAATTTAATACATTACAAAATAGTTTAAATAGAAACAAGAGTTTCATGAACAGATATGAATGTTGTTTACATCTCTCTGACTGACCCAGACGGCTTGACTGCAGATCCATATTGTATGGAAAACTCTTGAAAATCTTCAAAAGACTTTGTTGGACAGTTATCTTATCAAAAGATCTTGACTATACAATGTTCTTCTCTCCTTCTAAAATTCATCATCTAAATGAATCTTGTGCTAGAGAGATTGGTTACTTTTTTACGTTGAAATGACCCATTTAAAGGTTTTCCAATGCTGTCTCTCCCCTAGTGTCTACATAAAAACAGGGAACTCCAGTTTTTGTATTACAAACCTTCCTAAAAGCCTCTTGATACAAAATCCAACCATATACACTTACAACAGCTGATTTGCAGAACTAGAGAGAGGCTATGAAACCATCTAATAAAAATGTGCTACAGCCTCAAAAAGAATATCCAAGAAGAGGTCTACAACTTCATTCTTCTCCTGAAGAACAACTTGCAAGATATAGTTATTGATGGAAGAAACTGCCTGAAGAAGGGGCCTGAGTTGCATTGAAAGCTTGTATATTGCAATCTGTTCAGGTAGCTAATTAAAGGTGTCATTTTGCATGACTTCTCATAGCCATCAGCAGTAAAATAGAGCAAATGTGCACACAGGAAAACAATCTAAATAAGTTTTAATCTTTAAACATTCTTGAAATAAACCATAAACAAAACAAAATACTGTAGAGTGTGTGTGGCAATTCACACCATACAAAGTGGATCATCCTGTAGTGCTGTAATAGATAAACATCAGCAAAAACCTTCAAATACTGTGCCAGTGTCCAGGTGGGGCTTATCTTGTAGTTGTTTGAAATCTCAACAGTGACTCTTCCACAGCTGGCCTTTTGCCTTTTATTCAGGGACCCATTCAGCTAAATCCCTGTCTCTTTGTAGGGGGTGTGGGGCTCATAAAAACTAAACTACGTTTCTTACATCAGAAGCAGGACTCAATAGCAAGGCATTTGCTTGTGATACCACATGAGACGTGAGAGGCTAAAGCCATGGGGGGGAGGGGGTGGCGGGGTGGGTTCCCCAACAGCAGCTTCATGTGCTCCCCCACCATCCAACATATATACGAAACAGGGTAAATAATTTAAAGGATGGCTAACCATACTACAATCATAACATAGTAATATTAAATAAATAAAGTAATATTCATAATAACGTGATTCATGTAAAAAATGAAAGATATCTGAGTCAGGGACATAGCCATGGTAAAATCAAAGCACGGAGTCTTCTTCATTTTTTATTTTTTTTCTTATTTGTATAGGAGCAAAGCGATTACATGGGTAGTAAGTGTTGTTTAGAGGAACAGTAGACGGTGCAAGTGAGTTCTCTTCAGAAGGGAAGAGGTGCTTCATTGCCAAAGGCTTAAGGAAGTGTAATAAGCAATGGAGAAGTACAAAAGTAAATTCACTTTAGATAACAATATAGTGATCTAGTCTCAATCAAAGCCAGAGATGTGACATTTTATCCATATTATAAAGAAATTAAAGTCTGGTTCATAAGAACAGAACAGAGGAGCTTGGGCTTCTGAGGTATTTGGATGTCTGTTGTAGCAAATGAGACCTGTATAAATATAAAATAGACAAACACAGTTGGACTGGAAGGTATATGTATTGTACAGGTTAGCAGTAAGCTGTTTAAACTTGGAAATAAGTTATAGGTGTCAGTAAGCCATGTTTAGCATTATTAATGCAACAGAGGAAAGATGCATGACTCCAGGATGCTGACTAGTCATCTTCCGTTCAATGCCTGTGTTCTTTTGTCCATTTTAATCTTTCTTTTTTGTTTGCCAGTTTCAAATATGGCTTTTTATTCGAAACTCTGCCTGTTAGGCCAGCATCCCTGATTCGCCTTTTCACTGTTGCAGATGACACTGATATTTGGTATGAACACTGTTTAAAGAAGAAGCAAACTGACATCCTGACGACCATTATTTTCTAGAGCTACAGACACTGATGTACCTTTTCTCTTATATAGCTTTGCGTTTGGGCCTTCCCCTCCTTTTCTGCCTTGGTTAGATACAGTTTGCCCTCTTTTCCCAAGACAGTAATAGACATTTTTTTATGAAATCTTCAGTTTCTTGGCAATCTGACTTGTTTCTTGAGAAGGAAGCTTCATTTTGGCCAGTTCTGAACCCAGGACTGAACTTTAAGTATGCCAGTACCTTGCAATCCAATTGAACACAATAACAGGTTTCAGAACTAATGCAATTACAAATGTTTCTCTAATAACCAATTAGTATTTATACATAACTAATTAAGGATAAATTAAGAGAGTCTACCATTAGGACACTGAAAGAATGGTTGCTGAATATAGGGCTTTGCAGTCATTTGTAAATAACAAATTAAAACTCAGTTGTTTCGATCAGTAATAGCCATCAGCAACACTAATAATATCTATGACAGTGTTCTTGGGCAGAATTGTGAGTTGGCCCACTCCCTTGGATGAGACGCAACCCTACACATGGATTGTCTCAGGATGCTTCACTGTTGGCATGGCACAGGACTCACGGTAGTGTTTAGTGTCTTCAAAGGCAGGAATAACAGGACCAACTCTCTACTAAAAATGAAAGAATGCTACCAAGAGTTGGTATAAGCCATAATATTTGCAGGTCAACACACTGGTAAGACAGGTTTCCCAGTTGGGGAAGCTTAGAACATGCTGCCCATTTAAAGGTGAGACTAGGAAGTACTAGGATGAGCTCATCACTCTCTTGCCAACTCTTTAAACAGCAACACACTATTCTTGACTGATAGAAGTGGGCCATGTTTCCTCCTTTAATGGAACAGCCACCATGAGACTGTCCTTAAAGAACTGCCCATTACAAATGTACAGTATTGGCCAAAAGTTTTGGCAGTGACACAAATATTGTGTTTTGCAAAATTTGTAGCTTCCATTTTTGTGGTGGCAATTCACATTGTTTTTATATTATTGTGCAGAGTGATTAGATGCATATTAATTTGTTGCAAAGAGCTATATTAGCATAAAAAGTTAACTTTATCATAAAAACCCATTTTCACTTTTTTGGCCCTGGCACAAAATAATCAGCTTAACGTGTCCAGCAAGCACCAGGACCGTCTCCTCCTGAGGAGTCAGCTACAGAATCGTGTTGCCATCAGTGCAAAGGAATCTGCTATTGCCAAGCCAATGTGCAGTGAGCCACTGAACCTCCCAATCCGATGGATGTTGTAAGACTTGAATCTGAATCCTGGTCCAATGTGCACCTAGTATGTATCTGAGTCTCATATCCTTCTGAGCTTATGCTCAAAAGCTGATGCTGTTATTTTATTATTCACTATGATAAATGCATTTCTTGTTATTTTATATAGCCCCTTAAGAGAAAATGTTAGAATTTATGGCATAATCATTTTTCTATATTTCCGCTTAGTACTAAGTTTCCTTTTTTTTGAATCTAGCTGAATCATAAAAAAATCAGATCTTCCTCTTACTTTTAAAAACAGGATGAACGGACAGAACAAGCACGTCTCCTAAAATAAGTATAAAAATGATACATTTAAGATGTCACGTTCATCTTAAGCTAACGGGACTATCAATCAAATCGTGGTCATTTAAGGTATCAACTTTATCATGTCCCATTAGCAACTAGGTGTAACCAATCATGTTAAAAGTTTTCTGATTATGTCATGAATTCCTTTTTTTGAGTAGTGACCTAATCAATGAATTGTATAAATATAGCACTGAGGACACTCTTTTCTTTGTAATGTTGCTAATAAGATATGCACTTGTTGCCTCATGTGAGATTTAGAAAAAGAATAATAATTGACACTTTCTCCTGCCTGTGTTTTGTTGCTTAAATCGGGGCATTCCAGTGGGGGGGAGGGGGTGTCTGTTTCAAATTCTTTTCTTCCACAATATTAGCTTTAGGGATTTACCCTAGCGATGTTCTTACCGCTGGTAATATTCTGCCTTTTGACTATACCGTTTCAGAAAGGCAATAGCATTAAATATAAGACATATGAACACAAAAGCAACAATATAAAGGGAAAATTAAAGTGTGAAAAGGTTTCTTGAGGACAGTACTGCTACTTTGGCAATTTATGAAAGGTGAAGTGCATTAAGAACAGCATGGGGTAATTTAAAAAATTCTAATAAAGAGAAAGGTAGTTGCACTTTGTTCTTATTTTAGTGAATCTTTCAGCTGGAAAGAGGTCAAAAATATGCAATGATGACAGACAAGGCAGCACGATAAGCTGAAATACAACCCTGGTAAACCCTATTTAATTGACTGAAAAGAAAACAGCAAAATTAAAATTGCAATGTTGTCTGTGGTTGAAAAAGTTTTTATTTAAAGTCATTTCTAGTCAGGAGCTTCTTCTTCCTCAGATGCAGGTTCAAAAATGAACACCTACTTCCACTGGATGACTTGATAATATAGAGGGTTTTCAGAAGGGACTGGGCCACCTGGGTTGTAGAAGAAGTGTGTTCAGGCCTCTTCTGGCTGTTGTCCTTCAGTACTGCAAATGAAAAGCATTAGCAACAATGCCATCTCTCGAGTTGGAGTAGTATTGCTAACCTTACGAAAGTACCCCCTAGGTGAACATGCTTGACATCTGTTAGTTGTCACAAGGAATATTAACCTCCCCTCAAAGTAAATGGTACACAGGTCATTGACAGAGATGCTGCAAAGTTAAAACGGTAAAAAAAACAAAATGATTGAAGATTTTGGAATCTGCCAAAATTATTGTAATTATACTCTTTATACAGGTCACTAGCATTAACTTTATTTTAGAGATCCTAAAGACTGGAAGCAAATGTTTGTATGATTCTTTATTATTTATTTACTGCAACTGCTGTGTCTGTATGTCTGCATGAAATAATTCAGTTCCTAGTGGACCGATTTTGCTTTGGCACATTAATTCTTCTAAGAAATTTGAGATATGTGGTTTGCCTTAAAACAGGGAGACATTAGTTTGCTTTTTCAAACTTACTGTACCTTGACAGTGGTTACTTCAATTTGTGTATTTGTTTCATTTTTTTCTTTTGCTTTTTCAACAGCTGTTTCTTATGGCAGAATAATGAAATACCTGCAGCCATGTGCACTAAAGCACATGCACCTCGCAGCAGGACACAGGAAGGGGTGATGTTGGATGACCAAATAATTACCATATAAGAAAGGTACAACATTAGATTTGTATTTATTCAGTTCTCTTATTATGATATTAATTCTTTATTCAATACGATAGTAATGGTATTGTGTATTTATCACTGTAAAGGGTAAGTACTTTAACTGTACAAATGCAGCCAGAGGTTTTGTTATGTGTTCACAGTCTTGCTCCTGCCTTAGTACTATGCTTTACTCCTATGTGTGAGTGCTCATGTCTTTCACGAATCTCCGACACATCGACTCACTTCTCCTGCTCCTTAAAATCAAAGTAGGTGAGTTATATTATGTACATGTCTGTAAAAATACAAAATAAAAGCAACTTAACTCATGAAGAAATCTATGAAAGATGGCTTGAAGATACTTTTTGAAACAGTGATTAAATGTGTACTCTGTGTTTCTGCTACAGTAACAATAACCTTATACAGTGGATTATCTGAAGATTATAATAATTCAATATTATTTCTCTGACAGTTTAATTTTTTGGGTAAGTGCAAACAATGACCTGCTATTTATCATGTCTGAATGCAACCAACAATTTTACCTTGGGTCTTCGGCACAAATATTAATAAGGTACTTCTTGGAAATTGTTATGTTTAAAAAATTTGAACTACAATTATCCACAGATTCTCCACAACTAGCAACAACTAACATTATGAGTTGGAAGCTGCTGTATATTACAATAATGTCAGCCACATGGTATTGTAAAATGGCATTAAAACATATGTTATGTACACTATTAGTGTATGTAATTGTATTCTTTTAGTATTTTTATTTGTTAATATATGTCACTATTACAAACATATCTAATTAAATTGTGGTAAAATGTTACTAGAAAACTGAAAAATGCTCCAAGCATCAAACCAGCTAACCAAGTCTCCCAATGCTCCTGAATTGTATGCCTTCTGTACATTTCATTACTTGTTTTAATTTATATTTTTGGTATTAAAAAAATTATTCTAAGGCTCTATGTTCACATTGCAAGACTTGTTGCTCAATTCTGGTTTTTTGCTCAGATCAGATTTGTCTATCTTGACAGTTCACATTCATAAGTACAAGTGATCTATAGCTTACTGTATGTGAATGCATTTGTTCTCTGGAACAGCACACATGCACACATTGATATGTTTGTACTAGTTAATCCATTCCCAGATGGGTTTATCCATTCCTGGAAATTCGGGAATCCTGCATTTCATTCCCGGGAATCCCAGGCTCCCGGGGATGACACAGTGCACGGGCATCTCACATGTGAACGGTTTTAGAACGACCGACACTTATTTTTAATAAAACTACTGCAATATGTTGACACAAATAAAAAAGCTAACCTTATCTACAAGCAGTTCGTGCTGTCATATAAGTACATATATCTTTAGTTGTGGTAATAAGAGCGTAGAAAGCACAACGTCCTCACAGGTGGTGCAGTGATAGTGCTGCTGCTTTGCAGTAAGGAGACTGTGGAAGATTGTGGGTTCGCTTCCCGGTTCCTCACTGTGTGGATAGCGCTTTGAGTACTGAGAAAAGCGCTATATAAATGTAATTAATTATTATTATTAACGTGTCCAGTGTGCGGTCGTCCATGCGAGAGCGCACCTTCGTGCAGAAGAACGCCAGCCGCTTAGAAAGCATGCTGTGCCTCTACTGAAGTAGGTGGCACAATCATCAGATACTGATACGCTTGTTCTAAACAACGCCTGCGCTTGCTGTTGTGCTGAAACACCGCCATTTCAGCTTTTACTGATGCATCCAGTTTCTTGTCATCATTCTGTGATGGCAAGTTTCTTGGCACAGATAATGTGGATGCAACAGACTGACGCATTGCAATTTCAAGTTGCTGTTCAAAGCTGTTGTCTGATGAAGTGCAAGCTGCAGCAATGGCGTGACCTTAATTATTTTCAGCTATAACTCTGTTATTTCTTGATCGATTTTTACACTTTTACATGCTATATATGCAAGCTTGGCTGTTCCCATTTTCCCAGGAATTACAGCAGTTTCATTCCCGGGAATGCGGGAATGAAAAATGTCCGGGAATCCCTTGTTTGTACACAAGTTATCTGCATTACCAAGAACAAAAAAGTCATATTTGTGAGACAACTCATGGTATTAAAACCGATAAGAAGAACTTGCTACTAGCTAGTGTATGCATTGCATTTTGCTCTGGAGGATGGCAAACAGTTCATCAGCTGTGCATGATTAGTTTGAGAAGGCAAGAGATGCTTGGGTACAAGAAAGGAGCCAGCAAGGGCGGGACTGTGACTGATTTGAAAAGATCAGATTTCTATGTTCAAACTGTCCTGAAAACATCAGATTTGTGTCACATTAAGAAAAAAAAATTGGATTTGAGTTTCAGCCTTGTAATATGAATGTAGCCTTTACTGAGGCAGAAGGGCAAAAGTCACAAAAATCAGTGCTGGGACCAGCACCCAAATTAATTTTTTAAAATAATTTCATTAAAGATATCACAAACTATTTTGTTTAGTTTGCAAGTGACACAAAATTAAGTGAATTTGCAAAAAGTCAGGCATACGCAAATTCCCTAAAGATGGAAATATACAAAATTCAGATTTTAGAAAATATAATGCAAAACAAATGTAATGTAAATAACTATAAAACCTTGCCATTGGAGCTAAATATTTTAGATAGAATGAAACAATGTAGTGTAACAGGAGAAACCAAACTCATAGCACTTCAACAGAACAATGCCAAGAAGAAGGGATAAACAATGGGAGAACACACAGTACAAAGTAAACAAAGGCAAAATGTGCTCTTCTGCCGTTCTGAGCCTCTCTAGGCAGGTATTTGATTCTCCTTACCACCAGGTGAGGTAGCTTAGCCCCTTACCCAAATCTCTAATTCTAACAAAACTGCCTTCCTCATTATTTACACCTTTCTGTCACACAATTAGCCCTTTCCTCCAACTAGTCATCTGAAACATTCCAGGTTTTACATATCTGACAACCATATGCTTTCCTTATTTAGTTAGGAGGTATTCTTTTCATTTCAGAACCTCTGTGTCTTCATGAATTCATAGTTTGGAACTCTCAGAAAATGTTTGAGTACTTGTCCCTCTAGCATCCTTGGACAATCAATTCTGCTTCATCGTAACACATCTCTCTCTCTCACTCTAGTACCTCTAGAAATATGCTTCCATGACACCTACATAGTACTTTTACATGGCTTAACAACCTGCCCATGTCTCTCCCCCTGCATTGACATGTTCACTTGGAAAAAGACTACTTTGGAAGTGGATATGTAGAAGACCAAACCTACCAGAGGAAAACAGAAACTGAAGGCCGTGCAGAAGCTGTCTAGGGTCTCTTGTTTCTCTGTTACTGAGTTACATACCTCTGATTAATGTTTAGGAGGGTGTGGATGAAGTTCCTGCAAGCTGTAAGCAAATGTATATTTATAAAAAATAAAATGAAACCTTGATTCTTGGTTCGTCATCATCTCCTCTGATTCTCATTCCATTTGCATGGAAGATAAGCTGACATTGTTCTGAACTCTTCTACCAGCTACATCATTCTTCACCCCAGCTTCCTCTCTTCTCAGGTCATCTCTGCTCTCTCAACACTTTCATAACATCCATGAAGCATTTCTTTCCATTTCTTTATGTATCTTAATCAAAATAAAGATATTCTACCTTGACAACTCCCAACTTTTCTTCAGAGTTTCAGCTCTGAAACTCCTACATCTGCATAGGAAAAAAATGATCTGCCTCAATTCTATATGGGAACTTCTACCCCCTCCTTCTTCCTTCTAAATCCTTTGCCTATACTTCATTAATATATGTCCTGTAGTACTTATTGCCACACTGAACTGCATATTTATTTACATTCATATGAATGGGCTACATTTTTACTATGTTTTCACCCCTGTGTGGTTGAACAAAAACCTTTTTTATTACATATATTTTGGCATTATTCCAATTGCGGAGAGTCGTCAAGAGTTTACTCTCCCTTAATAAGAGAAGTCAGATAAGTCAACTCGTGACTGATGTAGTATATGATTTCAAAGTAGAGAATAGAACACTTTCAGTAAAAGAGTTAGGAGCAAAAACAAGTGGAGTGTAATTGTATCAAGCTTTCAATATACAGCTGTAGAAAATGAGTAAAGGATCTCTTTTTTGGGCCCATCCAGGGATGCCAAATAAATATAGGAAAATGGTGTAGTATGAGGAGAGAACAATGATTAACTTCAGTCAATCAAATTAGTTAAGTAATTTTCAGTTTTGCCTGTAACAATTCTAGTAATTAATTGATTCTGTAAGGCTCCCACTTTATTTTCCTTTCCTTTCTCTGTAGGAGGTGGTTTCCAAGCATAAGAATTATATCAATGTAACTGAAGCACACTAGTTTTAAGAAACAGAATAATACAATTTACTGTTAAACAAAAGCATTAGAGAAATATGACAACTGCATATATATTAACATGGAAAACAGGACACAAGTCAGACAAACATAATATAGAAGATGCTGGCTGTTTACAGGCTATTTAGAATTCTAATTTATTTTGGCAGAGATAAACAGTGACACCAACTCTGGATGATGATGTCCAAAGTTATGTGGAGTTACTTGTTGTTTCTCCAGGTTCAAATGGAGGATTCTTCTAGTGTTGGAGTGCACTCTTGGTGTTTGCTACATGGTCCTTCATCTGTGAGGTGTGGTGTGGTGTGATGTTGCCCTTCCCTGACTGCTGTTAGGTTCTTCGTTGTGCCATCTGTAACTTTATAGAAAAGAAATTAGTCTTTCTTGAACACAAGTTTATGTGCTGAAGTTCCCTTCTTGTAGTAATGCATGCTTTTCAGTCTTCTCAGATACAGCTCCATAATTGGTACAGAGTGTGGCTTGTCACAATGGATCTTAGAGTTAGTTCATACATCCAGCTGCAAGGTTCTATGGAGAGTAGCATCCAGGCCAAAGAAAGTTTGTGAGCTTTTTGTACCATAGAAAGTTGGTGGTTTTCACACCAAAGAGAGGAGCATGTCAGCTTTCAGCTCCCCCAAAGAGAGCGACTCATCAGCTTTCAGGTACCCAAATGGAGTGGATTGTAAGCATTTAGCTTCCCATTAAGAATAGAAGAGATTGACCATTGATTGTCATGAACCTGGATGAGTCAGTGCAATGATGATACATAACATGCAAGGGTTGGCGCAAATGTTCAAAAGTGCTTTTAATCCAAATAATCAAAAAACAGTGTCCAAAGAAATAAAGTGTGGTGCCAGTTCTTTAATAAATAAGTAATCCATGATATAAACAGTGCTCTTTTGGTGGGAGTAAAATCTGCAATAGATTCCTTAAAACCAACCATAAAACCATGCAGACATTGGGTCCTCTTGACTCCCATCAGCCCAGTGCATCTTTCTCCTTCCACCTCTCCCAGCTCATCCTTTCAAGTCTTGCAGGAGGCTGGAAGTACAATTAAGCCTTGAGGTCTCCTCCACACTAAACACCCCATTTTTGCCCAGGTCCTCCGTTGCACACACAACCATTAAGCCTGAGTCACACTTTTTTTAAAAAAAAACTTGCATTGCCACGGACCTCTACAGTATTTCATCACACATTTACAAATCCAGTGCTTATAGGTGCTTTATTTTGTTCATCACATCCAGGCAGAGTTCGGTTTTCAGTTTTTAACCCAAAAAGAATGTCCATCTGGGCACCTCTGCAACTCTAATTAACACCTTTGTTATCACATGAAGTACAAAGCTGACTAAAGTGTTGTTAGAGCCACAGTTCACTTTCATCTTCATTCTGTGGAGTGAAGCTGGATTTGTGCATCCCTATTAAACCTGCTATCTTAACAGGCCTTGTGTACCACTAAAAGCCTAACAGAATGGTCAATGCCTACACAGCCAAAATAATATTGATACATTTAAAAAAATAATTTTCTGTTGTGAATTCAATGTTGTATAAATGTTATATTTAATGTACTTAGCTTTCTTTGCTATCACTTTGTCAGTGTTCATCAGTCCTGTATATGTAGACCTAGTAGCATGTTTTCCAGTGTCACTAATAAAGATTTAATGCAAAATACAATAAAAATGTTTATATGCAAGGAAAACAAAATCCTACTTTAGAGCTGGGACAAGCCCTTTATTTCTAAAAGCATTATATTCACATTATCTTCATTCCTGGAACCATTTCTGCCTAATTATTCAAACAGAAAAATCTTTTGCAGTTTGCAAATGTTCCCAGGTTTAATACAAACCACAGTTGCTTCAAACATACAGAGCAATGATAGTGCAGAACATCTAGGTGCTGGAGGAGATAATACTTTAAACGTGGCTGATAAAAAACAACAAAAAAGATAAGATTATTGACCTGGAGTCTAGCACAACACAAATAACTATTAGCAAGGGGAGGTCCAAGTACGCCCAAGCAATGCCATTTACTGCTGATGTGCTAGCAGAAAATTTGGGATCAGACGTGTTGGCGTCATCCCCACAGTTCGATACAGCCCAGCCTACATGGTCACTTCTTGGCCTGGATCTCAATTTCTGCAATACTTGATTTAAGGAATACATGCTGTACGCTTTGAAGGGAAAAAGTCTCTCAACTTCTGCAAACAGAGAATCCTTACATTTTTATATTTTAGTTTAGATATTGCCTGAAGCTTAGCTGTACTTAGAGATGAAAAACAAAGTACATAGCTACCAAACTAAATCCAGCCTACCTTTCTCTGCTATTTTGTTTTCTTCAATAGACTCATATTTTTTATCTTCAGAGAAAGCTCACCACTTTTAAAATTTCATGGCAACCATAAGAGACTGCAATTCTAAAGTAAATGAACTAAGTGGCTGTTACAGCAATTATTTGCACTGATTTACCTACTAAACTGATTAAGGCTAATGGCCAGTGATTCATGTAGCTTTCTTTGAGCATTTAGTTTTGTTTTTTTTTTTAAGCTTAACTTCTTTCTTTTCTACTAGAAGTAAGTAAATTATAACAGCTTAGTTAAATTTGCTCATTCTTTAACTTAAAATATTACTGCTGTTACAAAAAAGAATTACATGAAAGACTCGATCTGCTGCACTAAAATCAGTTGGGCAACAAGACACTCATTTCGCATATTACAGTAATTGGCTCCTCTTCGCTGTCTGGGAGACAAAAAAACTCATGTGACAGGCCGTATCACAGATCATTTTGTGAAGATATAATAACTAATTACAACTTTTCTTTCACTGTATAGTTAGTTAAAAAAGTACATTTACCTGCATGCTCCGGGAGAAATAGCTGTGGTGACAGTGTCGAGGCACGTCAAGGGTGGAAACGCTGCTGGCAGTTGAACGCAGGTTAGGATTACCTGTCACCCATTTAGACCTTTGAACATCATGCCATATCAGGGAACGACATCTGCTTCGGTAGGATAAACAGCTGATAAAAGAGGCATGTAAGCCAAGAATGCACAGGATCTGTGAGATCTGAAATTCCGGAGTATGAGCAAATGGGAATACAACCTCATGATGGTGCCTGAAATGAGAAATAGGTGTCTGGAAAAACAATAGCTGGGACTTTGTCTACTCATGGGTGAAATCTGGAAGAGCTGCTCATAGCGGCTGTCTTCTGACATTTAGAATATTTGTAACATCTTCATGAGAAGAGATTATGGGGCTACTAGCAGTGGAATAGTTAATATAAAGTAGTTTTTGACATCACAATAAATGGTTTTTCCAGCTGAATTCTATCTCTTGTATCAGTTTTATACAGTATTATTTATAATGCGCTTTTTTAGCATTCAGACCTAAGGTGGAATCATACTTGACTAGCCACAGTACCATTTGAAGACAGGTAATAGAATAATTAAAAACATTTGGTATTTCCTGTTCTATATGTACCTTCCCCGCCTTTCCTCTAATTCACATGTGTGTGAATGTCTCTTAACCAGTGTTCATTCTTAAGCGCCTTCCTGTAAAGCCTGCTCATCAGACTCTCATTATTTTTGAGGCACTTTTCTCACCTCAGTCAGTGTGTTTCTTACACATTTACTAATGTATCTTCACTGGCGTTCCCTCTCTCGAGCGCATTCCAATAAAATCTCCTTCTCAGATTCATTATTTTCTCATCTCCTGTCTGTTTTTTTACTAGCTATCTTTGAAAACAATGTTCTCAGTGTGCTTTGCCCACCTTTACTTCTCCTTGTGCATCTCACACTCGTACTTCCTCTTTCTTCACCACATCAAAGTCAAACTGACCAATCAGATTCCTCAGGGGACACATAGAATGTAGTGTTTTATTATATAGTAGACAGACCAGTATCAAAGTAACAAGGTATTAGCAGTGGGCCCAGGGCCGGATTAGGACCTTTAGAGGCCCTAAGCACTTTTTTTTGGTGCCCCCATATCTAATTCAAACTTTAAACAATAATAAACTGTAAAATAACATTTTATTTTTTGAAATGAAACAAAACTTAGAGTAAGATGGAAAATAATGTTTATTTTTGTATTCTTCCACTTTATTTATATTTGAAAAGTTTTCTCTTACTTTTTCTAACTGCGATGTCTTAGATCAGACCCTCAAAACTAATCTTACATAGCACATCTGCTTCTATACATAGCAGAGATAAGGCATCCAGCCTACCTTGTTGCATACTTGTTGGGATTTTTAATATACTTCAGCTGAGAAAATGAATGCTCATTTGAGCAATTTGTGACCATTTAAGGTTGAAAGTATACAAAAGCAAATGTCTACATTTGGAAAGGCACACTCAGTATTGTCTTCTACAATTATTTTCTAAAGTTCAGCATGACTGGGTGACTGAACAGGACAGCCAACATGACCAAGACAAGAATGATCATGTGAGCCTTGGTAGACTATGTAGTAGTTACCAAATTCTAATTTTGTTGCATTCCTAAGATTAATATAACCTCTATTATTACTATGTTATTATTTTCATTATGATAGGGATGTCATTTTTTCATTTAATGTGGGAGCCCCTTTTCGTGGAACCTGGTTCAGCTGCACAATTTGCAGTTTTGCACCACATGGGTCATGGTAGATCTAGCAATGGAACATTTCTGTGGTGCTCCCCCTTCCCTTGGTGCGATAATCACATGTTTATTTTACTTAATGGTTAATCCAGCCCTGAGTGGCCCATGTATGCTGCAAAGAGCATGAGGAGGAGTGGTGGCTCTGAGGCTAAGGATCTATGCTGGTATCCAGAAGGTTGCCGGTTCGAATCCCCATCATTGCCAAAAAGAGATCCTACTCTTCTGGGCCCTTGAGCAAGACTCTTAACCTGTAATATTGCTCCAGGGGCACTGTACAATGGCTGACCCTGTGCTCTGACCACAGGGGATATGCAAAAACTAACAAATTCCTAAAACAAGAAATTGTATAAGGTGAAATAAAGAACAAAAAAAAAAAAGTGCAGAATAAGTGAGAGAGAGTTGACGTCTCCAGGCAGTGTTCCGTGCGCATTGTTTAGAAGATGTCCCTGCAGCTGGTAGGAGCATACATGTTCTCCTATTTCTCATGGTGTAAAAGGAGCTGTTTCTGAGAACCTCTGTAATCCTGACATCACATTTTCACTGCACGCTCATAGCAACACAAGTATCTAGACGGGAACAGATTGTGGTGTGTGCAACCTGTTCCATGACATAAGAGTATTGTTTTCTTAAAGTGTATCCAAAGACTTGTTTTGATCCTTACATTAAAATATTATTATAGAGTTCAGTAGAATATCTGTTTTATTGGCAGATTTAAAATATGTTTTCTAAAATCCATACTTTTTAAATGAAGTAATATCTTTTAGAGAAAGATCTGATTTAATCTGGTTTAAAATATATGATGCTACTTTTAATGAAATGCTATTCCTTAAATTTCATGTTTTAAATTAAGGGAATACAATTGCACTTTATTTAAAAATGACACTACTTGGTTATTGCAAATACAGTGCTACCCCTTAAATTGGCCCATGCCATCCATGGCAGTACTGTAGTGCTGCGCCACAGGCATGCTCCCCAGCTTACTAACTTGCAAAATATCCTTCTGCCAGTAGATGGTGGCATCAAGCCAGTGCTGAATCATGTGTATTCTGTACATTGCTCAAAGAGAATTATGGGGTGATTGTTTTTAGAATAAATGATCTATTGATCAAGTGTGATAGTTGTTGATTTCTGGCATGATCTACCCGAAAGCAATGAAATATTAGTTCATTATTATCACAGCAGAATGCGTTCTTAAGCATTGTGTGCAGTGGAAATTTGCAAATAGTAAAATGTCCTTTGGGAAGATCTTTTATTGCCCCACTAGAACAGCAAACATGGTACATATATTAATATGACATACTATACATCATTCTCTTCTAATCTAAATGTGTATCAGTAGCTTTAAATACAACATATGCATTTATATGGGATTAATAAAGTATCTATCTATCTATCTATCTATCTATCTATCTATCTATCTATCTATCTATCTATCTATCTATCTATCTATCTATCTATCTATCTATCTATCTATAGTACTGTACAGTGATATTCTGTGGGCTCCTTCTTTCAGTACAGTACAGCCACAGTTAGAACAGAGAATTGTTTTAGAAAAATCACTATTTGTCAGTTTACATTTATACATGAAAAGATCCTCACTACAAGATATAGTAATTATATGTGCCATGTTCTGAGAGAAGCAAGAAGACGCGAGGGCTGCAGCATTTCCCTCTTTCTCACTCTGCCTTGAGGAGTGTGTAAGAGAGAGAGAGAACAGAACAGGTGTCTTCCTCATTCTACAGCCTCCACATACACTCAAGAGAGTGACTTTAATAGGATGAAAGGCTCCTCTTGCACAATTTAAGAAAAAGGCCATCACCCTGCACCACTATGATTTTAGTTTTTGTGGGGTTTTTTCCTTGTTTTTTGATTTTTGTGTTTTGGCATCAGTTGCTGCAGCAAAGAGTTTGTGTTAAATGTATTCTGTGTTGTATTATTATTATTAGTATTGTTAATGAAAATTAAAACCATCTAAATGTATTAATTGTCTGCTGCAGCCCTCCAAATATAAAACATGATGTGATGCAACACAAGTAATACAGAGATGACTGATTCTTCTTCAATAAAATTTTCTATATGTATCCAGTTACTAAACAAGCTTTATGTTTTATATCATTTGCAGTCTTGATGTGTACTTAACTGAAAGATACTGACCATTCAGGCCTCCTGAAGTTAATCCAGTTGTGATGGTATGACATTCCATGAAGGAAGTAAAAGATGAGCAGAATTCTGGCATGAACACTTGACAGAACAAGACTTCATTATGTATACACATCTTCTCAAGAAAGTTATGCCCTGATTGTGCAGAACAGTGGATGACCATCTGTACTGCAAATTGTTGCTGAATTGAAATAACTAAAGTTAGATTCAATGCAATATTGACTATTAAGGCATTCTTGTGATTCCATCATCTGGCCCTGGAATTAAGTTTGCTGGTTGGTCATAGGTGGTGAAAAAATTCAGTCAGTCAGTCATTGTACAGCCCGCTATATCCTAACAGAGGGTCAAGGGGGTCTGCTGGAGCCAATTCCAGCCAGCACAGGGCGCAAGGCAGGAGCAAACCCCGGGCTGGGTGCCAGCCCACCACACGGCGCGCACACACACCAAGCACACACTAGGGACAATTTAGGATCGCCAATGCACCTAACCTGAATGTCCCTGGACTGTGGGAGGAAACCCATGCAGACATGGGGAGAACATGCAAACTCCACGCAGGGAGGACCCGGGAAGCGAACCCAGGTCTCCTTACTGCGAGGCAGCAGCGCTATCACTGCTCCACTGTGAAAAATTGTTCCTGGTAATAATAATTTTTAACCGAAACCTGCAGTGAAACTACATGAAAATTAATATCACAGCACATTACATTACATCCTCAAACCTGTATAATCCAGCTAGGAGTAGCTGATAGTTGGAGCCAGAGGGATTGCATTTACATATACATTTACATTTATTAGCTTGGCAGACGCTTTTATCCAAAGCAACTTACTAAAGAGGTAAACATAATCGAGTAACATTAGGCTGGGGCCTGTTAGTTCAGAAAGAGTAGTAGAACAGGTAACAAAAGTTCATTGCCACAAGTGAAAAGACTAATAAATTTACAGTCATAAATTAACAATCAATAAAGCAATTAAACTTAATGTAACAACAAATCAACCAACAATATGAAAGCAAAGTTTATTTTTTTATCAATTAGATATTCACAGAACAGATGGGTGTTCAATTGCTTCTTAAATATATTGACGGAGTCAGCAGTTCAGATGGAACTGGGCAGCTCGTGTCACAACTAGGAAAAGAGTCTGGATTGAGACTTGATACAACGCAGAGGTGGCATCACCAGATGCTGCTCACTGGTAGCACTGTGTGGGCAAGAAGGTGCATAGTACCTCACCAAAGTCTACATATATGCAACTGCTGACCCACTGACTACTCTGTAGGCAAGCATAAGAGATTTGAACTTAATGTGTGCTGCTACAGCGAACCAATGTAGTGACGTGAAGAGAGGAGTGTTGGCAACAGTGAGCTAAACTGTACAGAGATGGGGAGTTGAATAGACTCGCTGGTCAGAATCACAAGAAGCTTGGTTTTTGCCAGGTTGAGCTGTAGATGGTGGTCCTTCATCCAGGTTGAGATATCAGTATGCCATGCAGAGACTCTAGCTAATACTGAGGAAGGAACAACAGGTACAGGTGTGTATTAGTAGCAGAGCACTGATAAGAGAACCCATGGGTTTGGATGGTAGAGCCCAGCGAGGTGGTGTACAGATAGAAAAGTAGGGGACATAGCACAAATCTTTGGGGCTCCCCTGTGCATGTCTGATAGTCTGATACACCCTTGACAACTCGCCTCATCACTAGGACACACTGTAGGATCTGCCCAAGATGTAGAATTCAAACCATCTGAGAGCATTTCCAGTGATACCAAAGACGGAAAGGGTGGCAAGAAGGATGTTGTGGCTGATCATGTCAAAGGCACAGGAGAGATATAAAAGGATCAAAACTGATGACATGTTGGTACCTCTAGAAATTATAGCTGATCGACCATAACCAGTAGAGTTGTCTCAGTCAAGTGGCTCCTTTTGAAGCCAGACTGGTTGGTATTGAGCAGTCCATTCTGTACAAGGAAGGAAAAGCCCTGGTTAGAAACAGTATGTTCAAGTGTTTTGGAAAGAAAGGAAACAAGAGAGACAGGCCTGTAATTGTTAACTTGGAATGGAATGAGTGTTGTTTTTTTGGGAAGAGATATCAAAGTAGGTTTGAAGATCGTAGGAAATGTGTCTGAGTTGAGTGAGGTGTTAATGATGTGTGAATTGTGGAAATGAGTGAGGAGGAGACGTGAGGGGGATAGGGTCCAGTGGACAGGTAGTATGGTGATTGGAGAGTAACATGCATGTAGGTTTGCAAGCATGAATCAACATAACATACATGTCTTTGGACATTATTATTATTATTATTATTATTTTTATTATTATTATTTTCCATGCATGCATGGAAAGAACATGCAAATTTCATACAGAAAAAGATATGGATGGTGATTGCAACTCTAAGCTGTACTGAGTAATATTATAAAGGTAATTGAAGGTTTTAAGTGTGTGATTGCTTCCTGACGCTATTTGAACATTTCCACAGCACATACAGCAAATCTACTGTATAAGGTAATTTACATATTCAATTTGATGGAGGTGACAGAAGCTGAGTCTTGCAGCAATGCAAAATGAAAATGAAAGATTTTGTGATCTTTTGATTTTTATAATTCAGTATTCTTTCCCTTCTTGAAAAAGGGACGGTTGAGTGATCATTTAATGGAGTTGTACCTATTTTTGAATTCTCTCACTGACAAGTATGGACAAACATAACACGTTTAGTAACAGTGTTATAATTTTAAATTAAAATTTAAAAAATGTGTTTCCATAGTAGGTGGCATGGTGGCGCAGTGGTAGCGCTGCTGCCTCGCAGTAAGGAGGCCTGGGTTTGCTTCCTGGGTCCTCCCTGCGTGGAGTTTGCATGTTCTCCCCGTGTCTGCGTGGGTTTCCTCTGGGTGCTCCAGTTTCCTCCCACAGTCCAAAGACATGCAGGTTGGGTGCATTGGCGATCCTAAATTGTCCCTAGTGTGTGCTTGGTGTGTGGGAGTGTGTGTGTACCCTGCGGTGGGCTGGGCCCTGCCTGGTGTTTGTTTCCTGCCTTGTACCCTGTGTTGGCTGGGATTGGCTCCAGCAGACCCCCTTGACCCTTTAGTTAGGATATAGTGAGTTGGATAATGGATGGATGGAGGTTTCCATAGTATTAAAAAAAAATCAACTTCTAAAAAAGAACAAAGATAAAAAGCTTCACAAAAACTATAAATTTACTGAACTGTGCTTTCAGAGGAAGCAATTTGCTGTCTGGGCGTTATTTTTGAAATTGCAAGAGCCATAGCAAAAACACTTAAAAAATAAAACGCTGTGACTTAGAATATGGTGTGCGTCAGGAGCCAATATGTGGCAAAGAACAATTAAAATACAGCAGGAAAGCATGACACATCTATGAGATGTACTGTAGTATTTTCTAAAAAAAGACACTAATTCTCCATTTCCAAGTAAATATGACAAATATTCTGCATTATATTGTTAGTTCTATTTTTAGATAGAGCCATTTTTAAAAGACTGCAGAAGCGTAAATATTGTTTTTCTGTCAATATTTTCCTTCCTGTGATGCTAAACAGAGTGGAAAGGCTGTCATTCATTGTTTGGGCATACAATGCATAAATAGTTTTCTTGTTAATGGAATTTATAAGGTTTGTGGGGGTTATCATATCATTTCAGTTTCTTTCTTGGCATCTGCTTGCACTAACTTATAAATGTAGCTATGTGTATCTAGTTGTGTCCATAGCAACAACCAAATTGTCTGCAGCATACCATTAGACTGTCTTAAGTCTAATCGATTAAGGCTATAAGATGCAGCCTTCTCACACCATTCTTCTCTTTTGTCTTTTGGTCCCAGTTCTGTTATTTTCAGTTGCATTTTCTCAGTTTCAAAATAAAGATAAAACTGCTTTAATATCATTTGTTCCCCCCTTGACTACCTATTATGTTTTGATCTGTTGTTAAAAATAGTATTGTCCTTATTGATGTTGCTACACCCATGTCAACTCTTTTAATAACAACCTCTAAATACATCAACTGTAAATGCAGAACTTTACTTTATGATGATTAAGTGTGCAAAAGTGGAAGTGACCAGACACCCAGGAAAAATGTGTAAATAGCTTACAAAAAAAGGTGATTTTTGCATTCAAGAGCCCAAAGAAATATTATGGCATTTGGTTCTTCTTCTTTTTTTTTTTTGAGAAGAAAAAAGAACTCATGTGATAGATCCAAAATACTCTTGTTACCCTCTCTGCAAACAATAAAACCTTTTGCCCCAATGTATAGACTAAGTAAAGCAGACCTTCACCTGCTTGTGCTGATAAGTTATATTATGTACATGACTGTTCTCATTTAAATGTGATATCTGCAAGATACAAATTGCATTCTGGAATGTATTAAATACAATTGAACACATGTTCTGATGGTGATTTCTCACTAGTTTTGTTAATAGCTTAACATAGTAATTAATG
The DNA here is from genome assembly GCF_900747795.2 of Erpetoichthys calabaricus. Taxonomy (NCBI): domain Eukaryota; kingdom Metazoa; phylum Chordata; class Cladistia; order Polypteriformes; family Polypteridae; genus Erpetoichthys; species Erpetoichthys calabaricus. Next base: position 183,755,845 of record NC_041397.2, read on the forward strand.
TTTTTTCTAGTAACAAACATATTTGGATACTTTAAAAGATAAGTGTACAAATTACATAAAAGGGGTATGAAAAATGTCTGAAAAAGAAAACATGTATTTTGTTTTAAAATGCCTGATAGAGCAATGCTATATTGCACATAAATTACATGCAATTATTGATTTAAAGTTTTTGCACTTTTAGAGGCTGCATTTCAAACTGAATGGATTTCACATTGCCTTAAAACCTTCCTCAATTGTTATGTAGCATTCACAGTTTATAAAAGTAAGACTTTTAACCTCTTGCATAGTCTTCTCCAAATATGAAAAGCTATAAAATATAAAGGAGATAAAAATAACCAAAAGATATTATTTTTTAAATTTGTATTAAAAATGATAAATCATAACTAAATTTGGGTCATCTTTTTTTCTTTAACGATCACCACTTTCTTTAACTTTTTGTCAACAGCTGCCTTGATCGCTAGGCAACCACTTATTGAAAATCAGACTCAGTCTTGAAACCACTTTTGAGTTAAAGTACTTAGAATGCCTTTCTTCCTACAGTGATTTCTCTTTTTAACTTTCTCAGTGATTTTTGCATCTTGAGAAGTTTCTTATGCTTCACATCACTGTATAATGATGTCTTCCTGATGATTTGCCTCTGAGATTTCAGAACTCATCATAAGCAAGATATTGCACAATACTCACCCCTGTGCATATATCAGCATTCCTAAACTATAAGTCTGCTGTTCTCCATCCATATAAACCAAACACAGTTGGCTCATATTGTTCATTTTTACACCATGGTTGTCCTTTAGCTAAAGTCCACAGCCTAAACATGAGTAGTGCTGTTAGTTTTACAGTAAGCATTTCTTGTTTTGTGCTCAGGAAGCTTTCCACTAAGCTATTTGTTTCTATAGAATGTAGCTTTTATCTCTTTTCAGACACTTTTGAACTGACCACGTCAAGGCATTTTTTATAAATAATGGATGGATTGTCAGCCTATTGCAAAGCAATAAATACACACTCATACTGGTTGAATTAAAATTAGTAAATAATAACTACTAAAGAGAATGTTTATTATTTTTCAGTTTTGTTTTCTTTACACTTTGAGTGTTTCATTTTTATGTTATGTAATTTGATAATCTGCTAATCAACAATGTGTAGTTCCATAGATGGTCAAAAGATGGTGCTGTACAGATCTCTATACTGATCTGTGCAAACATGCTACCTATGTCCAGATTGCCAGGTAGAATTTTGTGTCCAGCAGAGTGAGCACAGCCAGTGCTGAGATAAATTCAGCTGTCTATCATAGTGGGCTTGCTATCATCCTTTACAATGACAGGATGCATAGATCTCAAGTGGCAATGAATAGACGGTGGACTGTTGTAAATATGTGAGCTGTTTTCCTCAGATTAATCATTTCATTTTTGATGGAGATCCTAAATGGAAATAATTCCAGAACAGAACAAAGATCTTTTATGCAATCCTTCTATAATATCTCTCAAAATTATCTTGTCAATTTAGGTTATAAATATATGACACCTAACCGAGTTCTTTTGTTTTAGGTGACTCTTTTATCCCACATTGCCTCCAACCCATATTCGCACTATGCACAAAATACGAAAAGCACCCACCTTAGTCATTCAAAACACAATCAGGATTAGTGACAAATTTGACGATGGCTTGGTCTTCATTACAAAACTTGTTCATTTTGAGTGCTTCAAAACAAAACTCATATAAAGCATATATGTATATATATATATACCCAAGAGCTTCAAGAGCAGGGGTACTCAACTCCAGTCCTGGTGGTCCACAGTGGCTGCAGGTCTTTGTTTTAATAATTTAAATATCTTATTACTTGATATAATAATAATGCCCTATGTTAATTTAAGGATTTCATCTCTTTCTCAAATTTACTCACCTATTTTATGGCAATGTAGATTGTTAAGTCTTTATTTTCCATCTACTCAGTTTTCATTAACTGAGAACAAAGAAAACATTTGTGTGAAAAAGATGAGTCTCAATTTGAATTTCTCATTTCTTTTTTCACCTACAACAAAGGGGCTGTAAGACCCCTAACAACAGTCAAATAAAGGATAGCTTAAGAAAAGACAAGGGCTAATAATAACATTAATAACAGGAGAAATAATAATGTTGAAATGTAAAAGGGGAATATTTTTTAGGAGAGCCAGTGAACTATGAGCTAGACATATTATTTTGTTTTATTAAAACTCTTATGTGTTACATGGCATATTCTGCCTGTCTTTTTATATTTACTTAGAAATCAGACATTGCAAGCTACTGATGAACCCTTCTTGTCGTTGACAATTCATAGCAGCAAAAATAAAAAATTAACAGAATGTCACTGAACTGATTGTCAGTTTATGTAACATTAATACAAATGGCCAGGCGATGTCACTAGAGAGGTGAGTGGCAAACGTTTTGGTGCTTCATGAGGTTCCACTCTGCTATAGGCACAGCTCAGGAATGGTGAAGCCAGGGTGGCCCCACGTCCTGGAGTTCCACCCACAAAGCCCTAGGAATATCAGGACACTTAAAGGAAGGGTTCATAATCGCAAATATCACTGAAAATACATAAAAATATATAAAAAAAACATGCAGGTAGTATTGGAAGTTTGTTACATTTCTTTGCCAAGTAACAAAAAAAATGTCCCAGAAAATGCTTTTTAATGATTACATTTAATTTACTATTGTCATTGTATACCACTGAAATGTATCTTCCTCTAGAGCAGGGGTAATCAATTCCAGTCCTGGTGGTCCACAGTGGCTGCAGGTCTTTGCTTTAACCAAATTTTTAATAAGAACCAATTTATTTACTACTGAAGAAAATATTTTTGGACTTAGTGTTAGTTAACTCATTTGTTACAATTCAGAAACCTTAATTGCCTATTTTAGTTTGAAACAGCTACATTAACATTTTAATTGTTGGCTAATTTCTTAACCAGCCATCAGTTAAAAATGAGATGCAAATGATAAAGGAACCATGAGATCTCCAGCTAATGTGCTTGCATTTAAACCTGTGTAAATGAATAATAAAGTCTCTGTGTTATTACAGCGTAATTTTTGAACCTGCTTAACTCAGACCAGGTTTGCAGGGGTGAGTTGTTGTTTGGGGATAGGTAGGAAATGGGTAAAGCTGGGGGGCAGGCACAAAACCTGTACAGGGCACCAGTTCATTGAAGGTTGATATATCCATCCATCCCCTTCCGCTTATCCGAGGTCGGGTCGCGGGGGCAGCAGCTTGAGCAGAGATGCCCAGACTTCCCTCTCCCAGGCCACTTCTTCTAGCTCTTCTGGGAGAATCCCAAGGTGTTCCCAGGCCAGCCGAGAGACATAGTCCATCCAGCGTGTCCTGGGTCTTCCCCAGGGCCTCCTCCCGGTTAGACGTGCCCGGAATACCTCACCAGGGAGGCGTCCAGGAGGCATCCTGATCATATGCCCGAGCCACCTCATCTGACTCCTCTCGATGCGGAGGAGCAGCGGCTCTACTCTGAGCTCCTCCCGGATGACTGAGCTTCTCACCCTATCTTTAACGGAAAGCCCAGACACCCTGCGGAGGAAACTCATTTCAGCCGCTTGTATTCACAATCTCGTTCTTTCGGTCACTACCCATAGCTCATGACCATAGGTAAGGGAAGGAACATAGATCGACTGGTAAATTGAGAGCATCGCCTTGTGGCTCAGCTTCTTTTTCACCATGACAGATTGATGCAGAGCCTGCATTACTGCGGATGCCGCACTGATCCACCTGTCGATCTCATGCTCCATTCTTCCCTCACTCATGAACAAGACCCCAAGACACTTGAACTCCTCCACTTGGGGCAAGATCTCGCTACCAACCCTGAGAGGGCACTCCATCCTTTTCCGGCTGAGGACCATGGTCTCGGATTTGGAGGTGCTGATTCTCATCCCAGCCGCTTCACACTCGGCTGCAAACTGATCCAGACAGAGCTGAAGATCATGGCCTGATGAAGCAAACAGGACAACATCATCTGCAAAAAGCAGTGACCCAATCCTTAGTCCACCAAACCGGACCCCCTCAATGCCCTGGCTGCGCCTAGAAATTCTGTCCATAAAAGTTATGAACAGAATTGGTGACAAAGGGCAGCCCTGGAGGAGTCCAACTCTCACTGGAAACGGGTTCGACTTACTGCCGGCAATGTGGACCAAGCTCTGGCACTGATCGTACAGGGACCAAACAGCCCTTATCAGGGGGTCCGGTACCCCATGCCCTCGGAGTATCCCCCACAGGATTCCCAGAGGGACACGGTCGAATGCCTTTTCCAAGTCCACAAAACACATGTAGACTGGTTGGGCAAACTCCCATGCACCCTCCAGGACCCTGTTAAGGGTGTAGAGCTGGTCCACTTTTCTGCGACCAGGACGAAAACCACATTGTTCCTCCTGAATCCGAGGCTCGACTATCTGACGAACCCTCCTCTCCAGGACCCCCGAATAGACTTTTCCAGGTAGGCTGAGGAGTGTGATCCCTCTGTAGTTGGAACACAACCTCCAGTCCCCTTTCTTAAAGAGGGGGACCACCACTCCGGTCTGCTAATCCAGAGGCACTGTCCCTGATGTCCACGCGATGTTGCAGAGGCGTGTTAACCAAGACAGTCCTACAACATCCAGAGCCTTGAGGAACTCCGGGTGTATCTCATCCACCCCCGGGGCCCTGCCACCAAGGAGTTTTTTGACCACCTCGGTGACCTCAGTCCCAGAGATGGGGGAGCCCACCTCTGAGTCCCCAGGCTCTGCTTCCTCATTGGAAGAGATGTTAGTGGGATTGAGGAGGTCTTCGAAGTACTCCCCCCATCTACCCACAGCGTCCCGAGTCGAGGTCAGCAGCGCACCATCCCCACCATATATAGTGTTGACACTGCACTGCTTCCCCTTCCTGAGACGCCGGATGGTGGACCAGAATCTCCTCGAAGCCGTCCGAAAGTTGTTCTCCATGGCCTCCCCAAACTCCTCCCATGCCCGAGTTTTTGACTCAGCAACCACCAAAGCCGCATTCCGCTTGGCCTGCCGGTACCTATCAGCTGCCTCCAGAGTCCCACAGGACAAAAGTGTCCTGTAGGACTCCTTCTTCAGCTTGACGGCATCCCTCACCGCTGGTGTCCACCAACGGGTTCGGGGATTGCCGCCACGACAGGCACCGACCACCTTACGGCCACAGCTCCGGTCAGCTGCCTCAACAACAGAGGCACGGAACATGGCCCATTCGGACTCAATGACCCCACCTTGGGCCTACCAGGCCTGACTGGCATCCTCCCCCACCATCGAAGCCAACTCACCACCAGGTGGTGATCAGTTGACAGCTCCGCCCCTCTCTTCACCTGAGTGTCAAAGACATGTGGCCGCAAGTCCGATGACATGACCACAAAGTCGATCATCGAACTGAGGCCTAGGGTATCCTGCTGCCAAGTGCACATATGAACACCCCTATGCTTGAACATGGTGTTCGTTATGGACAATCCGTGACGAGCACAGAAGTCCAATAACAAAACACTGCTCGGGTTCAGATCGGGGGGGCCATTCCTCCCAATCACGCCCTTCCAGGTCTCACTGTCATTGCCCACGTGAGCATTGAAGTCTCCCAGCAGAACGAGGGAGTCCCCAGAAGGTATGCCCTCTAGCACCCCCTCCAGGGACTCCAAAAAGGGTGGGTACTCTGAACTGCTGTTCGGTGCATACGCACAAACAACAGTTAGGACCCGTCCCCCCACCCGAAGGTGGAGGGAGGCTACCCTCTCGTCCACCGGGGTAAACCCCAATGAACAGGCTCCAAGTTGGGGGGCAATAAGTATATCCACACCTGCTCGGTGCCTCTCACCGGGGGCAACTCCAGAGTGGTAGAGAGTCCAGCCCCTCTCAAGGAGATTGGTTCCAGAGTCCAAGCTGTGCATCGAGGTGAGTCCGACGATATCTAGCCGGAACCTCTCAACCTCGCGCACAAGCTCAGGCTCCTTCCCCTTCAGAGAGGTGACATTCCACGTCCCAAGAGCCAGCTTCTGTAGCCGAGGATCGGACCGCCAAGGTCCCTGCCTTTGGCCACCACCCAACTCACACTGCACCTGACCTCCTTGGCCCCTCCCATAGGTGGTGAGCCCATGGGAAGGGGGACCCACGTTGCCTCTTCGGGCTGTGCCCGGCCGAGCCCCATGGGTGCAGGCCCGGCCACCAGGCGCTCGCCATCGAGCCCCACCTCCTGGCCTGGCTCCAGAGGGGGGCCCTGGTGACCCACGTCTGGGCAAGGGAAAACGCTGTCCAAAGTTTTCATTCATCAAAGGAGGTTTGTTTAACTGCTCTTTGTCTCATCCCTCACCTAGGACCAGTTTGCCTTGGGTGGCCCTACCAGGGGCATAAAGCCCCGGACAACAGAGCTCCTAGGATCATTGGGACACACAAAACCCCTCCACCACGATAAGGTGGCGGTTAAAGGAGGGGAGGTTGATATGTTTTGAAATAAATGATTGAGAAGGGAATGACTAAGAGGTACACATGGATAATGTTCCGAGAAAACAAAAAAGACATAATGTAATAAAGATTTGTCAAAGAAAAACGAAAGCTCTAAGAAGCCATATAATTAAATACAAAGATTCATTATCTGCTAGGCTTGACTTCTATTTACGAAAGCAGCTGGAATGAAAACCTGCACCCACTGCAGACCACCAGGACACGAGCTGAACACTCCGTCCTAGAGTGTGGCATGTTTAAGCTTATTGAGTCACATGTTTTGGCACAGCATATTTAACTGCATTGCAAAAACCTTGCAATTCAAACCAAACAACTACATTTGTCTTGCCAACCTTAAAGCAGTTTTGAGAATCACAGTGGCCAGCGCTGATTATTAAAATTGAAAGCATTAGAAGAAGACACATGTGGTGCTAAAAGAATGAAACAGATGTTCGTTAACAGAAGCCAGGTTTTTGATAAGCAATGTCCGCAAACTAGATTTAACTCAATATACTCATTGATTAAATTAATAGAAACTTGAAGATTGACAATTTTAAGTATTAAACTTCAATTGTTAGAAAACTTGCACCATCTGTTTTCGCTCAATTAAAACATTTATTTTAAAATATACTGGCAGTTCACAGCAAATACCCGGAAACTTAGTAAGGAAAAAAAGCAATAAACAAAACACATTTCGTTTCTGTTCTCAAAGGAACGCTGTTAGCCAAAAGCAAGTCAGCCAACAATCAGTCAAGTAGAGGTGCACAAAGTAATCAGAATTACATCCATCTGTCCATTTTCTGAACCTGCTTTATGCATTATAGAGTCTCAACAGGCCTGGTTATATGAGAGGGACACATTTTAAATGATAATTCAGTCCCAGAATTACAGCATTAAGAAAATACGTTTGTATTGTTCATATTAAATTATTGTTATCTTATTTCTCTATATTTTAACATAATAACATTATTTATTTTTAAGATTTTAAAGCAAGGTTAGACTGATTCCATAACGATCTTTTCTTTTCCCATCTCCAAAAAAAGACTCAAAACTTACTTTAAATGGAAAGACTTTATATCACAAACTAAAACGGTTTTAGTGGTTTTAGTCAGTTGTGGTATTAGGAAGCAGTGTTAATCATCTTTGTGTTGCAAGAGTTTGTGTTTTCCAGTACACTTGTAGTTTAAACAGTGCGATTAAAAATCTATTTGTGCTTCCTTTCTGTTTATCCAGGTAAATAATAAACATGATAGTTTTACCAAAAAGGGGAAAGCAACAAACCCTTAAGGAAAACAGTGCAATTGAAATGACACAAGAAAAGTAATAGACTTTAGTCATTAATGGGCATCAACCCACAGAAACAAATATGGATTTTGTTGAAAAATGAGGAACTGAGAGCATTTAACATTATTTCTGTCTCAGCTGTTCTCTCTTTCTACTTCCACTTTGTCTTGATTGTCTTCTTATTACATCTTTTTCTTTCCCAGGGGATGTGCTTGCCTGACTTTTCTTTCAATTGCTGATGCTCACAAATCTTTCAGGGAAGCACAAAGACGAAGAATAAAGTGGAGTCTCTGAGGATGTTAAAAACTCTGATCTGTGGTACTGAAGAACTTGCTCACTTGACTAGAAAACAAGTGTTTTTAAATGTTACAAATGTGTGCTTAAAAAACATAATAATATAGGAATGTTTTGTCTTATGTAAAAGTGTTTTTAAGATTTCCTATAAGCTTCAAAGCACTGTAGTGAAAAAAGTTTTGTCAGATAATGACTCCATCCATTCCTCTGTCCACAATAAATGAAAAGGTGAATTTCTGTTTACCTCTTGGATGCATTAATAACACCAGGGAGTTACATGATGTTCCAATTATATATAATTTACTATTCTTGCTTTCTCTTTTGAATAATTAATTTACAGTTTCTGCCTTCTCTTTGTATAATGTTCTGTAGTAAATTACTTTCAATCCAAATTAAAATATGACATTTACATTATTAAATAATACATTTTTCTTGAATTTGAACTATTCGAAAACTTCATTGGTGTCTTTTACCGTCTGCTTTTATACAATTTAAGTAGATGGATCAAAAGGAGCCAGTTGACAGTGTTTGGACATGTTTTATGCCTCCCCGGGTGGCTCCCCTTAGAGGTGCCCACTAGGTGAAGACCCTAAGGAAGACCTAGAATGTTCTGGAGGAAGTATATGTCTCTGGACAAGCTTGGGAATGCCTGGTAACACCTAATGAAGAGCTGAAATTTGTACTTGGGCTCTGAAAAATCTGTCTGATGTGCTTGGCCTGCTGCTACCTTGGCCCTTACCTGGAAAAGCAGTTTCAGAAAATGCAATTAGATGAGATCAGACAAACTTATGAATTATGAATACTTTAAAATGTTTACATGACAATTTTGGTCATATGTGCTGCTATAATGGAATTTAAATTTTTTCAGTAACATGGTTCAGATTGGTTAATCTTTCATTAGATTTTTTTTTGTCTGTGTTTTTCTTTGAACTGTATTCTTGCTTACTTAACTCTTTTTAACGGTACTATTTATGAAAGGAGCTACATTAAACAAATGTTTAGACATTAATAAATCTAATGGAAAATAATTTTCTTGTGAGTATTGTCCAATTAGAATATTTGGTTTTGATGGTATTCTGTTAAGGAATGACATTGGCAGCACAGACTAATAGAATTATGAAAGCCATACTTCACCACACTCTTTTTTCATATATAAGATTTAAGAAAAATATGTTTCCCAAGCAGTCACATTGTCAGGCATTTTACAGCATTCTGACTTTCCAACAGAGAATGCAGCATATGTGAATTTCAAATACCCCTCATAAAGTCAATATGCAAGCTGAAAAGTCATATATATCCCCACACTGCAGAGTATGATTACTACGGCATAGGCACCGTTGAAGGTATCTGATTCACATAAGACAGAAATACGTGAAACATCATGCAATGCCAATAGTACAAATCAAGCTGGAGTGCCAATTACATAGTCAGATTTAAACACTTTTGAACATTTCATCAGTTAAATGATGTCCTGCAGTGTGCCTCTCAAAATTTGCACAGCGATACTCGGTATAAAGATGCCGTGTTCCAGATGTACCTGAAAAATGAGCAGCAAGATTAAAATAAATTGCCAGAAAATCTAGTCAAAAGTCTGTAGACATTACCAATAGATTGTTATTTTATTCTATCACAAGGTACTTTACAAACAACTCAAGAACTCAATTCAAAGCTAACAAAATGCAATATAAGGTAATTTACATAAAAGCTAAACTGCAGGGAACTAAATACTGAAAGGAGTTTGTAGAAAGAAAAGGGACTGAGTGTGCCACGGCTTAGATTGACAGTAAGTGTTGATGATCAGCACAGTAGTGTCAGTATGAGTATGGATGGTACATAAGAGTCATTGAAATATCCATCCATTCATCCATTTTCCAACCCGCTGAATCTGAACACAGGGTCACGGGGGTCTGCTGGAGCCAATCCCAGCCAACACAGGGCACAAGGCAGGAACCAATCCCGGGCAGGGTGCCAACCCACCGCAGGACACACACAAACACACCCACACACGAAGCAAACACTAGGGCCAATTTAGAATCGCCAATCCACCTAACCTGCATGTCTTTGGACTGTGGGAGGAAACCGGAGCACCCGGAGGAAACCCACGCAGACACGGGGAGAACATGCAAACTCCACGCAGGGAGGACCCAGGAAGCGAACCCAAGTCCCCAGGTCTCCCAACTGCGAGGCAGCAGTGCTACTCACTGCACCACTGTGCCGCCCCGTCATTGAAATATTTAAATAAATATTTATATACTTTAAAATGCAACTAAAAAAAAAAAATAAAAACAGCAGATTTTGATGCCAGAGTTTAATCTCTGACTGAGTAACATTTAAGAGATTAAAGTCGCCTAAGGTGTTTAGAAAATGTAATAAATGTAAATGTGTTTTTTTTAATTTATTTTATTTAGGACATTAAGTCCAGGACATCTGATAAGCATTTCCTATATATTGATCTGATTTTTAATGATGTGCTTTCTGTCTTTGTGACTTTTTATTTGATGTTGCATTTGTGGCATTGTATTTCATGCATGCTTTCTATTTTATTATTAATTTTTCAAATCGCATTTATTTCTTTGATTTGTTTCATTGACGATTTATTTGTATCAACTTTGCCAAACAAAATTCTATGCAAATGATATCAGTGTGACAGTAAAGTAATTGTGTATTGTAACAGTTATTCAGTTGTTGTTCTAATCATTGATATACCGTAGTATAACATCATTCATGTGTGTAAGGTGTAAGACATTCCGAAATATAAGATGGAGTGAGATTATTTAAGGTTTTGTAAACCATAAGCAATATTTTAAAGTCAATTCTAAATGACACAGGTAACCAGTGTAGTGACATCAAAACTGTGTTGATGTGCTCAGATTTTCTTTTCCGAGTTAAGATTCTAGCAGCTGCATTCTGCACTAGTTGCAATCGATTGATGTCTTTTTTTGGTAGTCCTGAGAGGACTGAAAACAAAAGCATGAACTAATTTTTCAGCATCTTGCAGTGTTATAAGAGGTATAACTTTTGCTATATTTCTTAAGTGAAAAAATGCTGTCCTAGTAATCTGATTAATATGTCATTTAAAATTCAGGTCAGAGTCAATAGTTACCCCTAAATTCTTTACCTCCATCTTGACTTTTAATCCTAATACATCAGGTTTATTTCTAATAACCTCAATATATTCATTATTGCCAATCACTAAAATTTCTGTTTTCTCTTTATTTAGTTTGAGGAAATTACTACTCATTCATTCGGAAACACAAGTGAGACATTGTGTAAATGAATCAAGAGTGTTGGGGTCGTCAGGTGCTATTGATAAATACAGTTGTGTGTCATCAGCATAGCTGTGGTAGCTCATGCTATACCCCAAGATAATCTGACCTAACGGAAGCATGTAAATCGAAAAGAGTAGCGGACCCAGGATAGAGCCTTGTGGAACACCATATAGAATATCATGTGTCTATGTATGGTATACCACACATAGTTATGATACCACAACTATCAAAGAATTTTCTACCTGCCAGGTAGGATTCAAACCAATTTAAGACCCTGCCAGAGAAGCCCACCCATTGACTAAGGCGATTTCTAAGAATATTTCGATCAATGGTATCAAATGCGGCACTCAGATCGATGAGGATGAGAACAGATAAACAGCCTCTGTCTGCATTTACCCACAAGTCAATTACTTCTTTAACGAGTGCAGTTTCTGTACTGTGATTTGTTCTGAAACCTGACTGAAACTTATCAAGAATGGCAGATGACAAATAACAGATAATGGATATGGCTTGGTAGTGTTTTAACTCTACCATGTCAGTTCATTCTTAAGTCATAGATTTTTTTTCCTTTCTAATGATACATGTATCATCCAAGTGATTTAAAGCCTAAAACACATATAAAATAATTTTCAGTTCTTCACTTTTCCTCAGTTTTCTTCTGCGTACTTAATTAAACCAAATACTGAATGATGAATACCCACGAGTGGAAATGGAGACGAGCTAGATATAGTACTGCTGGTTGTTTTGTCATTTGTAATGCTAATAAGGAACAGTTAAAACAATTAATACAGCTGTTTAAGACTAAAATAGGCAATTAAGGGTTCAAAATCTTAACATCAAAACAACTAAAATGAAACAGAAAAATGTACTTCATCAGCAATGAATTCTCATGAAGCAATTGGGTTGGAACAAAAACCTGAAGCCATTGCAGCCCAGGGACATGTGGTCAGGGGAGGCATCATGAAAAGTAAAAAAAAAAAAAACTAATAATGATAACATAAAATAAACAAATCCACTGGTCTGTGCTAAAAATTTGTTTTCTGTATGATTCCAATAATTGTGATCATTTTTATAGCCAAAATTGCTGAATTTGAGCAAATACAGGGGAGAAACACAAGTTGTGGTTGCAGTGAGCTGAGCATCAGCGCTGACATGTATTTATATTCCCTAACTTTCCATAATCTGGCTAGTATGTTTAATGAATGTGTTTGACATATTTAGTCTTGCTGATTGGACATAAAATGGCAGTGAAAAGGCACAAGGTGAGGCAGACCGTACTGTGCCGCACGGAAGGGGGCAGGTGTGAGCCCAACAGGTGCTTGTTGCTGCTGTTCCTCTTGGTGAAAATCTCCATTGAGGTGGAGAGACTCTTAAAATTAAAGGAAAATAAGGAGGACTTTTACAAGAAAGTGACTGAATTTTCGTGGAGAAGGATATGCGCATGGACTTCATTTACAAATAAAGGTAAGACTAGAAACAGTTTTCAATTTTCCAAAAAATGGGATCAGACTAAGAAAAAACAATCCAATATTTAAAAACCTAATTTTGACGTTAAATAAAATATTATTTTATTTTTCTTATTATCCTTTTGTTGAACATATTATTAAAATTAATAATATTTTTAGTATTAAAATTGACTAAAGCGTCAGAATTAAAAGCTTTTAAAAAGAACTAAATACTTTAATCAAGGTCAAAATTGAAATCCGATTTTTTTATACACCACTCTATACTTTCATTTGTATTGTAGGAGTATGAATTGGGAATTGCAATGGGAAATTTAGAACGCATGGAAGGTGCAGAGCAAATGCGCTATCTCCACTCTCTCTTGACACTATAAATGTAGCGTTCTTTCTTATCCAAGTATGTTTCTTACCTATGTGTGTGTAAAGAACGCTGATCAGTAGAGCCGTTCTTAGGTTTTTGTGGGCCCTAGACAAAGATACCTGTTGGGGCCTTGCTGTTTCAATCCGTATCAATGTATAATAATTATTTTATCCGTATGAATGCATAAAAATTATTTTATCTGTACAAATGCGTAATAATTAGTGATGTATAGCTTGTCATTTTATGATTATAAATTGCATATATCAGATTTGAAAGGAACATGTCAAAGGAACCTACTGACTATACCTTACATAGCATGTAAATCAAACCTTTAATGTAAAAACACCTTGCATACTTTCATTATTGCAAAGTCTTTGATTAAGTCTGAATAATCGAGAGAGTTGACGACTCTGTCAACTGATATTAACGCTAAGCCATTCAATTGATCTTGCGTCATGCTTGTTCACAGGTCATTCATAATCAGCTTGAGCTTTGAAAAGCTGTGTTCAGCAGATGTGACAGTTACAGGAATTGTCAAAGCAATATGCAATGCAACAGAGACGTTTGGGAACAAATCTTGCAAATTGTTCTTGTATATGAATTACAAACTTTTAAGAGCAGAAATAGTTTGTGAAACCAAATTTGCTAAATTTCACAATTCGGCACATAAATCATGAGCATTGGACCCACTAATTTCATCTGTTAAGATATTGCTGAGAACATTTCAACACCTCTCTCAAATTAGTTTTGGTCTTGATTATATCAGTGGTCTTGATTATATTAGTGGCAGATGAAAGTCGATGGAAAAAGTAAATTATAATTATAGCAAAGCAGATGGACAGAGCAAACCACACACAGTCGTGCCGCTTTGTGGAATGGTTTTATCCTCTCAGCTTCCGCTATTCATAGTATGATCGATCTGTTGCATAGATGCCCTGGCAGGCAAGGAGCATGATCTGCCTTCCCACTGGGGCCCAACGATGCTGCCTGTCGTCACTGTTTCCTCTCTGCTCACATGTAACCATACTGATTCCACCACCGGAGAAAATCTGTACTTCTGAAATATGGACCGGGCAGGGCGCCTATTTTGCCTATGCCTAAGAACGGCCCTGTAATGAGAATATGAAACATAAGCAATAGTCAATGTGCATGCTGTCAATTGAATAGTGAATAAGCTATTATTTTGGGTTCATATATTTGAAAATCTGAAGGAGTCAGTGCCTCACCAGCTATGAACCTCACTGCATGTCACTGTTGTAGCCCTCCAGGACCAACATTGCTCAGCCCTGATTTAAAGGGTCAGGGTCTTAAGTAGCAAATACATTAAATGAAGTTAATTAGTAGCAAAAACTAGTCACTACAGACAGAAACAGAGCAACCTTTGACCAAGGCTTACCAGGCTTTTTATGTGCCTCTTGCTGACCCAGCCAATTTCCAGAGCATTCAGGAGAAGAAGAGAAAGGCGATGCAGTGCCTCTATTTCCCTTGACTGTTATATATCCTTTTGGAAAGTATCTTTCAACATACTATTATTGCTTGTGAAGTTTCATGTAATATATGTGAGATCAGTATTACTTTTATTGAACACTTTATAAGACTATCATTAATTTAAGTGGGCTAAGTCTGTCTTGGCTCTATCCTGCCAACTATAACAGACATGCAGTGATTCAAGCTAGGGAGTCTGACAGCTATGTCTATGAGTGTTTACATAGGATACACAGGTAAGGTGTGCTAAGTAGTCTAATACAGGGGTCCCCAACCCCCGGTCTGCGGCCCACTACCGGTCTGCAGCCGTCTGACAGCCGGGCCGCGAGAAAACTGCCGGCAACGGCGACTCACTCAGACTTTTCAGAATGCTTGGCAGGCGGGGCTTTGTAGCTGTGCAGAGAGAGGAGAGAGACCGAGGTGAGAGACTATTACAACAAAGTATTTTTATGGTCCCGACAGTTTCCCCATATGACATGAGTCTATAGAAATCACGTTACTACGAAGTACATTCAACAGATGCTTTCATTACAACGAAGTGAGCTTGAAATGCTTGAACGAATCATCCACAGAACAGTTAGATCTGTGGTCGCAGCTCAGTTGTGCACGTTTGCACAATGATCCCCAAACAGAAACATTGTAAAAAAATCTCTTTCTTCGAACTTTCCTCATACTGTTTTTTTTTTTTTTTTTTTGCTGTTTTTGTTGTCTGTGGTTTTCATTGATTCCTTTTGCTTATTGCTTGTCAACATTTGAAAAACATCCATTGGAATTTAACTCATTGTCACCCTCCTATAGAAACGGCAGACACGAAAAAAGATTGCAGTGTGAATGTGATGTGCAATCTGTTGGATTGGCAAATGTAAAGCATATGTCTTTGTTATATGCAAAAAAAGAAGAAAAATCTCAGATTGCAAACGTATGCGAACTGCTTAATAACTTTAATAATAATAGAAATGTTATGTAAATTGTGTATAAAACTGCCCCCCCAACCAACCCCCCCCCCGACCGGTCCGTGGAAAAATTTGCATCTAATAAAGTGGTCCTTGCTGTCAAAAAGGTTGGGGACCACTGGTCTAATAGACACTCAGATTTTCTGTAAACAACTTTTTTATGGTGTCACATACGTGCACATGGAAGGCAGCTAAAGGGCTTGAAAAAATGTAACTATATCCCAGAGTGGGAGATGGCAGTGTTCTCTAACCATTTCTCTCTTTCCTCTGCAGACCAGACGAAGGAAATTCCACATGAATCTAAAGCCATCACTTTAGGTTCCGGCCATTCTGACATCACTTCCTCCATTCCGCCTATATAACCACCACATTCATTGTACTACTCAGTTCTGTTTTGGACTCTAGTCTGTAAAGACATGTTTTTTTTTTTCTCATCTACTTATTCCAAGTATAGGGGGTGGCTACCTCAAACCTTTTTCTGTCTGTTGTTTTCTCTTTATCTCCACAATGGTTTCCTAGGAGATTTCATGGTTAGGATCTGTGTAACATGACAAAAAAAATCAGTGCTCTTAAAAAAAAGTCAATTTTTTTTCTCTTTTATTTGACTGTTTGCTGTGTAACAGTTCTATATATAACCACCCACTCCTGCTCAGCTATAAAAACATAAAAAGGACCCTATGAAAGACCCAATATCTGATGCCCCTTCAAAAGTAAGTTCAGAGGTATGCTTTTTACCCTGATAGGTGAATCAAAATTATGTTTTGGCACCCCTTCCACTGTGTACTATAATTCTGCCTTGAGCCTTATAACTGTCATAATCTGCAAGTAGCTCTGATCATAATAATGTATGTGAGCTGAGAATACTACATCTAGTATTTGAATGTGTATATCTGTGTGTATATGAATACTTCACTCTGACCTCCAAAGGTTCCAAACGGGAATTAATACAGTGTACCAAATACCAAGAAAAATATATATAATATGCTGTATATATACAATTTTTTGTAATGTCGAAATTGTATGTATTATATCCCATGCACACATATATATTGTAGGAGATGGGAGGGCACCCTAGCCAGGAAAAGGGTTGGTTTACTACCTGGACAGGTGCTCAGGATGAAACATTTGTTGAATTGGCCAGCGGGACAGAAAGAAGTCTCTGTAACCAGCCAGTATAAAATAATGGAGGGACCATCAGAAGCTGGAGTTGGTTTGGGGTCCACACCTGGATGGGACACCCATAATGTGGAAGGACAAAGGAGAGCAGTAATTCCTACTTTTTGTCTTCCCTGTATACAAGATGGAGCAACCCTGGATATCAGTACCCCTTCAAACACTCGCAGGGAATGCCAGGAATTGTAGTTTGGTAGAGCAGCCTTGCTGGGGTCTGGAGGTACTGCCAGGGGGCATGTCAGGAAGTTATATTCCCTATTATTTGGTACTTCTATATGACCTGTAAGTGCTTCCAATGGGCGAATCTTTGTCACCAGAAGCACTCCCAAGTCTTACATAAAAAGAACCGCACTCCCTTGTCTAGGAGAGTCACATCTGGGAATGGAGAGACACAGATGTGTAGCAGTGTGGTGATGAGAGAGGAAGAGAGAAAAAAGAAAAATATAGTATTTAATCATTGCATGAGGCACTTGTGTAATGAAACCCCCTCTGATCTGAACCAAGGACTGTGTTTGTGCTTGGGGTTTGGGGCTCTATGGTGCCCCCTAGCATTCACAATACAGTAGACGTGGTTCAGGGTTTGCGGCCTCAGTCATTCGCGGATTTTTCCTTAGAACCTAACTAATAACTGTTAGCGGAAACCACAAATAGCTTCCACAATTTTTTATGACTTTTTTCGTGGCAATACTGCACTATAGAGAGAACAGGAAGCAACCGTAGAAGAAAACCCAGCTTGGGATGGTGAAAGTAGCCAATCCGAGAGCGTACTCTACCAGAATTTGAAACTGTAACTCTCAGCAGTCCCTGCAGTGGCTCCGATTGGTCTTCTGCTGAGTGTGCAGGGGCTGTTGAAGTCAAAGGATATCAGCACGACTTTTAAAAAGGGGGCCGGTGACCATAAGAAATAAAAAGTTTTGTTAATTTGTGTTTCAAGTTCCTGTCTCTCTGCCTGCCTTCTGTTGGGTTACCTGTACTTATTCATTTTGTCCTGGATCGTTTCGTGGCTGGGGTCTGGATTGTCTGCCTTCTGCCTGTGTACATGAGGACTGTAAGTGGATTCATTGCCATTCTGCGAAGAAAGGAGTGCTCCTGAACTCGTTCACCCGTCTTCACCATTTCAGGAACTACCGGTAGGACTATCTTTACATTCCCATTCAACATGCGGATCTCTGGATTATCTATCTTTATCATAACATTTCATCCATTGCTGTTTTTCATGGACTTTACTGTGTGTGTTTTGTTGGTGCTTTGTTGTATTTAATGTATAATTGCCGTAAGGGGAACAGGAGTGGTATCATTGTTTTCATTTGTTTTCATTACATTCTTTATTTGCTGTTTGATTACTGGTTTGCTTTATTTTTATCTCTGTTTGTGAGTCCGTGCAGGTCGGGTCAAGGCTGAGTGCATTCCTGGAATCTCCACCATAAAAATAAATAAATCACTGTCTTCTCGATGGTGTGAATCTTAGCGGCACTGTACCGCTACAGTGTTATTAATTTCTCCTTGTTGCTGATTGACTGCTGCCCTGTGACACATCTCCAGCTGAGTTTTTCCCGTTTTGTTCTTCTTAATCCTTAAACCGACGCAACCAGCTTTAGTCGTTTCCCAGTGCCATTTGCCAGCACGTAGGAGCCAAGTATATTCGGTGACGTACATTCATTGAACGCAGCAACCGGCTATTGTCGGTTCCCAGTGCAATATACCAGCAAACCGGAGTTGATCAGTCATTCCCGTACATTCGTTGAGCAGCCAGCTCATGACCACTGCCAGCCCCTGCAGCACTGCAGCCTCACTGTTTCTGGGACTGAGCTGCTGCACTAGACTAGCCTGCAAGTATCAGCATTTACCTTTGTGTGCTTGCGTGCAGCCAGTTCAAGTGCAGTTGGCTCAGTGATGTACTGGATTTCATCAATGGCAACAGTTGCAACCTTGTACATATTGTTCCAATAGTTTTTAAAATAGTTTTTACAGTTCATTGGCAGTGTGTAAAATGACCAGTGTTGCAGTAATTGTGATGCTCTTTGCGTGAAAAAAAACGAGTTCTATTAAAATTTCACTTTTCTTTGTGAATTGTGACGTTTACTTGAAGTGCAGCAAAAAAGTATTTGGTGTCCAGGGATGTATTAACCCCCATGTATGTGGCAGTTTAAGGGTTAAAGCCCCAAGATGCTGTTGAAATGCCCTGCACCTTCTAAGGCTTCTGGTAATGAAAACACACTTGCATGAATTACAGTACGTATAGCGGCAACATCAGTATTTTACATTCTAGCACTGCGGGTGACATGTCAGTACAGTAATGTACAGTATACGGGTTTACCTTTACATTCTTTTTTTAAGGTAATGTATTAAGCTGAGGTTGAAATGAAGTTAAAGTGTTTTGGGGGCATATTTAGGGTTTAAACTATAAAAATAGGCATTTTTTTTATCTTTATTAATTTTATTGTAACCATTCCATACAAATAGATCAATTTATAACAAAAAAAAAAAGAAAAATTGAAAACAAATCAAACCCCACCCCTGAGAAGGAGAGCTTAGCCAAAGGAGAATTGCTTAGGGCTTTTTAATAAGGCAACAATAAACAAAAGAAAGGTAGAAATATATACAGGGTAGGATTCAAAAGTAATGAGCCTCATTTTGTTCTGACGCGAACGTACCTCGCCGCGCGCCCCACTTGCCAGCGACGGCGACGGTGGGTGTTGGCTTCACAACGCAACGAAGCTCGGAGCGGTAGGATCGGCCTTGACGGGAACCCCTGTGCGGTAGTGCGTTACACGGCAGAATGGAAAGTTCCTTAGAGCAACGGTACACGTTGAAGATGAAGACCATGCTCATTGCCTTCTTCGGAGTGAAGGGGATCATCTACTACGAGTTTGTCCCGCAAGGACAGACCGTGAATGCTGCTTACTACTTGGAAGTCCTGAAAAGGCTGAAAAGAAGTGTCGCGCGCAAGCGAAGGGACATCAAGGACAGCTGGAAGCTTCACCACGATAACGCTCCCAGCAACACCGCCTTCATCGTGAGCGCCTACCTGACCCGGGTGAACGTTCCGGTGGTCCCCTAGCCTCCCTACAGTCCGGACGTGTCGCCTTCTGACTTCTTGTTTCCGCGCTTAAAATCAGCGCTGAAAGGAAAACACTTCGACTCGATTGAGGACATCCAAGCAAATGTCAAGGCAGCCCTTGCAGCCATCCCGGAACAGGCCTATGTGGACGCCTTTGAGTCATGGAAAAGCCGCCTACAAAAGTGTATTGATGCAGGAGGTGCCTATTTTGAAGACTATTAATTAGTTGTACCGATTTGCTCAATAAATTTGTCTTTTTGAACAAAGGCTCATTACTTTTGAATTCTACCCTGTATAGGTATATAAAAAATGGAGAAGGAAAATAAATGCGGTAATAGTTATTTCTCTTATTCTAAAATAATATTGATTAGATCCTGCCAGATTCTGAAAAAGTTCTGTACAGATCCTCTAACTGAGAATTTGATTTTTCAAATAATATTAAAAATCGGTTTCCCACTGACTTATCAGAGGAGAATTAGGGTTCTTCCAATTTAACAAAATAAGTCTGTGTGCCAAAAGTGTAGTGAATGCAATCACCGTTTGCTTGTCCTTCTCCACTTCAAGTCCGTCTGAAAGAACACCGAACACAGCTGTTAATGGGTTAGGAGGGATTGTGACCCCAAGGCTGTCTGAAAGGCACTTACAAATTTTGGTCCAAAATGATGTTAGTTTGGTGCAGGCCCAAAACACGTGACCCAGTGAGGCAGGAGCTTGGTTGCAGAGTTCTCAGGTTGGATCTTGCCCTGGAAACATTTTGGACAGTTTTAAGTGAGACAGACGAGCTCGATATATAATTTTTAGTTGAATAATTCTATGCTTTGCGCATATGGAGCTCGAGTGAATTCTCTGCTTTGCTACATTCCATTCCTTTTCTGATATATTGATTAAGAGATCTTCTTCCCAATGTCTTCTTGGGTCTTTGAAAGGTAGGGACTCTAATAAGATTTTATATAATGCGGAAATGGTGTTTAATTCCTCGAAATTGAGCAGTATTTTTTCCAGCATGGTGGAGGGTACGAGGTGAGGAAAATCGGGCAGTTTCTGTTTAACAAAATTTCTAATTTGAAGATAGTGAAAGAAATGTGTAGCTGGGAGGTTGAATTTGGAACGTAATTGTTCAAAAGATGCAAATATGTTGTCTATATATAGATCTTTGAGCATTTTAATCCCAAAACTTTTCCAGGTATTAAAAACTGGATATGTTTGCGAGGGTTGAAAGAGGTGGTTCTCTTGCAGAGGTGCCGCGGATAAAAGATTTTCCATCTTAAAATGCTTTCTAAGTTGGTTCCATATTCTGAGTGAGTAAAGCACAATTGGGTTATTGGTATATTTGCGATAACTTGCATTTATTGGAGCACAGAGCATGGAGTATAAAGAAGTGCTACAAGATTTTACTTCTATTGCGAGCCAAGCCTGTGTATGTTCCTTTTTTTGTGTCCAGGTTTTTATGGCTTGTATGTTTGCTGCCCAGTAATAAAAGTGAAAATTAGGTAAAGCCATGCCACCTTCTGCCTGAGGTCTTTGTAGAGTCGCTCTTCGGATACGTGGGTGTTTTGAGTTCCAAATGAATGAGGTTATTGTTGAATCTAATTGCTTAAAAAATGATTTATTGATATATATTGGAATGTTTTGAAATAAAAAAAGAAGTTTAGGATGGATATTCATCTTAACAACATTAATTCTTCCGGCTAGAATGAGATGAATGGTTGACCATCTATGCAAGTCTTGCTTAATTTTTTCCATACAGACGCCAAAATTTTGTTGATAAAGAATTTTATGCTTACTTGTGATATTTACCCCTAGGTATTTAAAGTGATCTGCTATGGTAAAAGGTAGGGTGTCCAATCTAATATTATATGCTTGTGAATTCACTGGAAAGAGTATACTTTTATTCAGATTAATTCTGAGACCGGATATCTTTTGAAATTCTGTTAGTGCTGTTAGAACTGCAGGCACAGTGTTTTCTGGGTCTGATATATATAAAACCGTATCATCTGCATATAGAGAAATTTTCTGTTCCAGTCCTTCTCTGATAATCCCCTTTATCCGATAAGAATTTCAACAGTGAACCGCCAGTGGTTCAATGGCGATTGCAAACAGCAGTGGTGACAAGGGACATCCTTGTCTGGTACCACGTTCTAGCTTAAAGTAGTCTGAGCAAATGTTGTTAATACAAACTGAAGCTTCTGGATTGGTATACAGTAGTTTGATTAGGGTGACCAAGCGTCCTCTTTTGCCCGGACATGTCCACTTTTTACGTCCTGTCTGGGGCATCCTGGCGGGTTTTATAAATTCACGAAAATGTCCGGTTTTTCATAGGACCATTACGCGTGTACGTAAATTGACTGGCGTTTTGCACACAATACTAGGGTACTACTTTTTTGCACAACGTAATTACCGGGAGGCTGCCTTGTGGGCAGGTCTGCGCCACAACACACAGACACAGACAGGGAGCAGTGCAGACAGGGATCAGAGCAGAGAGCGGAGCAGTATAGCAGGGAAAATGCCGAAGCGTAAGTGCTGCTTCACCGATGAACTGCAAAGAAAATTTCCCACATACCGTCCCGGTTGGGACAAGTGGGAGGCGGAGTGCACCGTGTGCAAAGCCGGTACATATGTCTCGGTATCCAATAAAGGTGCTGGGGATCTGAAAGCCCACATGGACACCAAGAAACATAAAAAAGCTGTGTGAGGTGAGACTAGTTCATCTGCAAAGTTGACAGAGTTTTTTGTCAGACCAGGAAAAACAGAGGATGATGTAAATGCAGCAGAAGGTGCAATGGCTTTTCATACAGTGAAACATCACAACAGTTACAGGTCCATGGATTGCACCAGTACTTTGCTTAAAAAGGCATTTCCTGACTCTGACATTGCAAAAAAGTTTAGTAGTGCTCGCACCAAGACCGAAGCCATCGTCAATGGTGCTATAGCCCCCCACTCTGTTGAAATCACTCATGAAGCACTCAAAGAAATCCAGTACTGTGGTGTTTCCACAGACGGGAGTAACCATGGAGCAGTGAAAATATTCACAGTCATAATCCAGTATTTTGACTGGAAGAAGGGTGGCATGCAAACAAAATTGATTGAAGTTAAAGACACACCCAATGAGACAGCAGAAACCATTGCAAAATATCTCACAGAAACCCTGGCAAAAAACAATCTGTCGGAAAAATGCATTGCATTTACTGGAGACAATTGCAACACAAATTTTGGAGGAATCCGACGTGATGAAGCTGGAAAGAATGTGTTTGCAAATTTGAAGAGTTTGATGCAAAACAAGACTCTGATCGGTGTGGGTTGCCCAGCACACATACTGAATAATTGTGCACACCATGGGGCAGGCACAATAGAAATTGACATTGAGAATATCATATTCAAAATCTACCAGTACTTTCACATTTACACTGTGCGCACTGAGAGCCTGAAGGAGTATTGTGATTTTGTTGAGATTGATTACAGAAGGATGCTCTCTCACAGCAAGACAAGGTGGCTGTCATTGTTCCCAAGCATTGAGAGGATGTTACAGATGTTTCCAGCTTTAAAGGCATATTTTCTGTCTCAGCAAAAGCCACCCATAGCACTCAAGAGTTTTTTTGAAAATGATTTTGCTGAAATCTACCTTTGGCACATGCACACGCTCATGTCTGTGTTCCACACCCACATTCAAGAAATGGAACAGGAGAACATGTCCATTATGGAAGTGAAGAAGATATTAAACAATATACATACCATTCTTCAACGCAAGAGCAACAACTTCATGTCCCTTAAAGTTAAGGGACTACTGGCACAGAAGCGCAAAGATGGACTTGACAAAGGCTGTGACCAGTTCTGTGCAGATGTGCATGGCATGTGCAGTGCATGTCTGGAGTATCTGGAGAAGTGGATGACTCCCATGGAAGAGTTCTCAATATTCATGTGGATGGATCTGAGTGAGCCACCAAACTGGAATGATGTGGAGGCATGCATCAATTACCTTGGAGAGAAGGGGGTGGCAGATGATGATGTTAAGTGTTTTGACCAGGTCACCAATCTGAGGAAATTCACAGAAACGTGCAACCATGATGAGGAGTTCAGTGGCCTGCAGGTACACCAGAAGTGGACCAAATATTTTGAAAAGGCAAAAAGCATTGCATGTTACTCAGAGCTACTGACAATTGCACAGTTTGTCTTTGCACTTCCCTCTCACAATGCAAATGTTGAGAGGGTTTTTTCACTAATGCAAAGCCAGTGGACCAAGGAGAGGAACCAGCTCTCCGTAGAGTCAGTAAAGGGGATTCTACTAGTTCAGTACAACTTCAAACACATGTCTTGCAAAGACTTTCATGCTTATTTGTTAAGCTATCGAAAACTGCTAGGAAAGATCAGCTCTACAGCAAAATATGGATGGGCTGACAAGGAGGATGAAGAAGAGAAGCAGGATGAAGAAGAAAACTAAAGATGAAAAGTCTAGATTCTTTTTGTTTAAGTTTTTTTGTCTTTGTGAGACTCTTCTGTTATTTATTTTATTACATTTAAGAGATATATTGTTGAAGCTGGAACAGAATAGCTCATATTTAGAACAATATTTAATTATTTATTTGAAGAGTCTAAGAGAGCTATTATTTTGTTATAAGTTTTTACAGATTTCATTTTATTTTATTACAGAGGTTAATTCTGCACCATTGAAGTATAATAAATAATGTTCATCAACCACCAAGAAACTTGTCTGAATTCGTCTGGAGGCCGTGCCGATCGTCCTCTTTTTTGGAAATCAAAATATGGTCACCCTAAGTTTGATCCATGTACAAATATTCGGGCCAAACCCAAATTTCTCCAATGCAGTGAAAAGGTAGTTACATTCAATCATATCAAATGCTTTTTCTGCGTATAATGATAGTAATATCTCTGGGGTGTTTGATTTTGCTGGTGAATATATAACATTAAACAAGCGTCGGAGATTGGAAGATAGGTGTCGGCCTTTAATAAATCCAATTTGATCCTGTGATATTACCAAGGGCAGCACTTTCTCCATCCTTCTGGCTATAATTTTTGACAGTATCTTAACATCATTATTCAGGAGTGAAATTGGTCTGTATGATGCACATTGTAACAAGTCCTTATTTTGTTTAGGAAAGACAGTAATTAATGCTTGACGAAATGTTTGAGGCAGTATTTGGTTGTCTCTAGCTTCTATAAATGTTGCCAATAAGAGGGGAGCTAGCTGAGTGGAGAATTTCTTATACAATTCCTACGGGGTAACCATCAGGGCCTGCTGATTTCCCGCTTTGAAGTGACTTTTTATAATCTAGTAATTCTGTTAGCGTTAGAGGTTTATCCAGTTCCTCAGCACTTAAAGCATCTATTTGTGGTGTCTGTAATGTATCCAGAAATGCATTAGATTGTGTGTTGTCTTCTTTGAACTCAGTAGAATATAAGGATTTATAATAATCTCTAAATGCGTGCATTATATTTTTATGGTCAATGATTTCTTCTCCATTCGTGTTGGTGATTACTGGTATTGCATTGCGAACTTCTTGTTTGTGAATTTGTTGAGCTAAAAGCTTATTAGCTTTTTCTCCGTGTTCATAGTAATGATGTCTTGACTTATAAATAAGTTGTTCAGTTTCTTTAGTTGTTAAGATGTTAAGTTCTGTATGCAGGGACTGCCTTTTCCTATGAAGAGCTTCACTTGGACGCCTGGCTTGTTCTTCATCTATTCTAGCAATTTCACTTCTTAGCTCTGACACTTTCTTGGTTTCTAATTTATTTCTGTGGGAAAGATATGAAATAATCTGTCCTCTTAAGAAGGCCTTTAGAGTTTCCCAGAGTGTTCCTGCAGAAACCTCTGTGGGTGTGTTTGTCTCTAGGAAGAAGCTGATTTGTTTGGATATAAATTCTGTGCAGTTCTCGTCTGCCAATAGAAGAGGGTTAAGACGTCATATACGAGGTGAGTGTGAGGGGCTTAATGATTTTAGCTCCAAGACTAGAGGGGCATGGTCGGAGATAACAATTGTGTCGTATTTGCACGATTTAATCGTAGGCAGGAAATTATTATCTATAAAAACATAATCAATTCTTGAGTAGCTATAATGCACTGGTGAGTAGAACGAATATGTTCTTGAGTTTGGGTTAAGAAACCTCCAGGGGTCTGATAAGTTGTGGTCATTTAAAAAACTGTGTAATTGTCTTTGCAGTGTTAGATGTCATCCTCCCTGTCACAGGTGTCCTATCTAAGAGTGGATTTAAAACACAATTATTAAGTCCCCAGCCATTATAATTTTATGAGTGTTCACATTGGGAATGGATGCAAATAGATTTTGCATGAATTTCTTATCATCGACATTGGGTGCATAAACATTTATCAAAATCATTTTACTGTTAAATAAGTTGCCCATGACCATCACATATCTCCCTTCAGGGTCCGATACCACATCTGATGCTACAAATGGAACTGTTCTGTGTATGAGAATTCCCACACCTCTAGTTTTCTTTATAAAGCTAGAATGGAACATTTGGCCAGTCCAGTCTTTTTATAGTCTGAACTGATCCTTGCTTAGTAAGTGGTTCTCCTGTAAAAATACTATTTTAGCGTTTAAGCCTGTTAGGTGGGAGCATACTTACTTTCTCATTAATTCGTGATTCAGGCTTTTAACATTCCAGCTCACAAAGTTAACTGTCCCATCATGGAGACATTGATTCTGAGTTTTTAATGTCATTTTATAGTCTTAACTGGTAGTGAGGCAGTTTTAATCTTAATTTCAAAATTCCCCATGAGTTATTGCATTTTAGCCTATTGTTGCATTGATATTTATA
Source organism: Erpetoichthys calabaricus (assembly GCF_900747795.2). NCBI lineage: Eukaryota > Metazoa > Chordata > Cladistia > Polypteriformes > Polypteridae > Erpetoichthys > Erpetoichthys calabaricus. Next base: position 183,782,439 of record NC_041397.2, read on the forward strand.
GTTATAAGGATTAGAAGAATAGATTAGATATAGCCTGCTCTCCTTCTCTTCCCCCTTTATCCCCCCACCTCGCCTCCCCACATGAGTCTTGATCCCACTTTGCGATGTCCTGGTCCTCTGACATACAAAGAGACAGAGCACATCCAAAACAAAACAAACCCCACCCTGCAGCGGCATTAGAGAATTAAAACAAAGAGATATCTATTGCAGCTGAATTCTTAATACTATCTGCCGAAAATATTATCATTGACAGACTTTAAGCTTAAAATAATCTTCAGCAATTTTAAGATATTAAGATAATAAAAGAAAGAATGCTGGGAATGATTTTAAAAAGTAGTCTAGGATAAACATAGTAAATCCTAATGTAATAGTATAATGTAATAGTAGATATAGTAAAAATAGCAATAAACCAAGAGAATGATGTTAAACAGTCTACTTTAAGGTAGTAAAAAAAAAAGAAAAAATAAACCCAGCCCTACTTTAATTACTTCCACACTTCCACACTCGCGTCTATAACTGTAATTAAGACGTAAACATATAATGTCCAAGTAAAGAAAAGGATGTATAATTATAATACCAGTCTCTTTAAAAGTGGATCCAACAGCAGATGATAGGTCCTTCCCATTACAGAATACGGCTCCTTATTAACTTTCAAAAAAGTGTTGGAAACAGCTTCTTTAGTTCCTTTTCAGCTTCCTCCTTGCTTGGAAATACATAATATTGGTCTTGAACTTCCACTTTCAGTTTGGCGGGATACAAGAGGTTGTATTTGATATCGGCTTTCTGCAGCAACTTTTTAATGTTAAAGTAGGCTGCGCGTTTTGCAGCGGTTAATGGTGAGAAGTCGGGGAAAATACGAATAAGATTATTTTCAAATATAATCTGTTGCTTGTGTCTGAGAAGTGCCATTACATCAAGCTTACATCGTAATCGCTCGAAGCGGACAATAAAAGACCTAGGTTTAAAGGTGCTTGATCTGTATGTGCGATAAGCAGCTGCTATCTCAATGTCGAGTTTAAAATCATCTCCAATTATTTTAGAGAGTAATTCTACTGCAAATTTCACTGAGTTTGAGCTTTCTCGTTTCTCAGGTATACCCTCAATTCTTATATTGTTTCTTCTGCACCCATTTTCCAGGGCCGCAAGTCTGTCTCCGAGTTTTTTGCATTCGGAATTCGCTGCTGTAGCTTTTTCATCGGCGTTAGACGGCAATTGTTCCGCTGTTTCAACTCAAGCCATGAATGCCTGCTTAACGTCATCCAGCTGATCTGTAACATCATTAATCTGTTCGGCAAGCATTTTCAGTTTGGATCTATTTTCTTCGATGTGTTCCTCTAATTTCTCCAATATGCCTTTAAAGTTCACGTCAAAACGTTTAAATACACGTGTTTCCCAGTCTTTGTTATCCTTCTTAAGCTCGTTCTTAAGCTCAATGTTCGCCTTCTTAAGCTCATTCTTGTTATCCTTTTTAAGCTCATTTATGGCCGTAGCCATGGCAGAGGCCAGTGTAGCGATCATCTCTTTCATTTCAGTTTTCAGTTCGGACAGTTCGTTTCGGATTTCGTGCTCCATGAGTGGAAATGCAGCTCCTGTTACAGCAGGTGCTGCGGGCTCGCGATGAGTAGATGAGAGCACATCCTGCAGGGCCTTTTCTAGTCTCGAATGATCCTCAGAAATCGGCGATCCATCGCGACCTGTATCACTTGCACCTTCGCTCCCATTTTCACTCTCGACTGGAGACGATACAATGGAGCGGGGTCCCAGGAAATCTGCACATTCGTCTGCCTGTTCCAGGTCAGTCTCCGAGAGACCATACCTTGCACTCGGGCCGGATGTCTGTCCAGACTTTGATGCAGCTTTAAGTTTCTTTTCCGGTTCTTTCTGACATTTCTTCTTGTTACTCATGCTTGTATATTGTAGTGGAAGTTCCTTGGTTGGATTAAATACAGGATACCTCTAAATAATATGAAATACGTGGGAAAATAAAGCCGCTGCTAGCAGAGCTCTGCTTCAGACGTCCATCTCCTATAACGGACGAGACCAATTAGGCGTTTTTTAAACCACATTCATAATTTGCGGTTTTTCACAATTCGCGGGTGCTCTAGGAATGTAACCCCCGCGAATTTTGAGGTTGTACTGTATATAATTTTTTCTTATTTGTCATTTTATTTTAAATCAGTTTGTAGAGATTAGCAGTTATATGCTTTACATATGACTACATAACCTTTAATCATTCAATTAATGGTCTTATAATCAAATTTTGGTATGCCAGACAGTAGAATGGTGTTACAGTAGCTACAACAGATGACTCACAGATTTTTGAGCCTGAGATTTCATGGCACAAATCACAAGTCTAGTCAGGTTTCCTTTCCCATCTTAGACACAAGCTTTTTAGGTTAATTTGTTAGTCTATATTGGCCCAGTATAAGTGCGCTGAGGTGTATGTGTGCCCAGTAATGAATGGGCATCCTGGTCTGGGTTGGACCTGCATTCTGTCTGGACTTCTTTGACTCTGCAATTGAATTAGCTGCTCTGGGAATTGAACGGATTGATGGAATATCTGGCAATTAATACTTGCATTAAAAAAAATAAAGATAAAAAGTAGTATTAACACACAGGTCAAACAAGAGTATATGACACATTTATCTGTGAACACAGACTATGATCCCACCAAATGTAAGTAGTTAAATAATTATTGCCTTTATTGTTTTGTCTATTTACTTTATTTTATAAACATTCATGGCCAGCTCTGTGCTGAGAAGCACCTTGCAGTGAAAAAGCATTTAAAATATATACACTAAGATCGAGTACTGCATGCTTCATACCTCATCTAATGAAAATCATTTTTCATCTTCAAGAATGTTGCCAGGGTAGGCCTGACATACAAGAAACGAAAGCTATTACTTGTTATATATTAAGAAATCTCCCAGTTGTGATCTAAAAGCTATTTTTGGATAGAGCAATCTGATTACAATCCAGACGAGACTAGAGACAATAACAGACCAGAAGGGCTTAAAGACCGTTATTAAGTACCAATGTTCTTTTTTCATACATATTTAAATTCAACAGTATGGTTTACAGTTAAATGTAACAGTTTTGTTGTAATTACCTGGTTGATTTAACACGTTTTTTCATTTTAAGCTACACAGCATATAGACACATTCTCAAGTGATTTACCTACTGAAAAAGTGCTATAAAGGGGATACAAATCAATTTAATGCAATTAATTATAATGCATTCTATTTTGCTTATGTGAAAGAATGCCCAAATAAATTTTAAGTAGTCAGTTACCTTCCAGCTTCCAAAATTATGCCTGAATGTGAACCGTTTCTTACCACACTGCAATTTAATGTAACATTTCTGTTGAGTTTCCAGATTATTTCAGCTTCTAGATATTATCATTTGAAATGCCACTGTAAAAGGCTGGTGATTGCTAAGCAAGGTGCAGGAGGGGCAGCTAGGAGACAAAAAAAGAAGAACTCCTCCAATTCTGAGTACAGGAATAAGATTTCTGGTTATCTATAAGTTATTTCAAGCTGAGGGACTTCATTAAGTAACAGGTTCTTAATTAAGTGATACCACACAAACATTACGCTGTTATTTCTGTGTTTTACACAGAGTGGCCATGTAGAAGTAAAATAGTGCATTTGATTAAAGGAAATAGTACTTAAAAATTAGTAGTATTGTGAATGTTTGACTTTTTGAATGGTTTGAGTTGAACGCAGGATCCACTAGTAGGCAACATCACAATTTAAAATAGCCCCAGATCATTCAGGATGATGGCTCATTCCATTCTCAAAGCCTGTACATGATATGTTTTTTGAACCAGTAGGGGAGAAATAAATGGAACTGATTACAAATTTGGCAGTGAGGATCTGCAGTCAAAGCAGAAGCAGGATGAAACTCTTAGCTAAGAAAGGATCAATGGAGCAGTCACATTTTATTGTTTACTGTGCTGCTTGTTATTCTATCTACCCTATGTTTGTTAAAAAGAAAAAGAAATCAAAATTTTTCATTTCCTATGTAAAATACATATAATTGGATGTATTTTTTACCTCTGCTCTGCTCCTGGAGCCTTACCGATGTAATCAACCATTAAGCAGCTTTCTTAAAATTCTAATTTTTCATCAGTGGTTGGAAATAACTTTAGTATTACATGTCTTGTGCTGTACATCAAATTGTTTCTTTACTGTTTGTGGGCATTGTATCTTTTAATCACTCATAGTATGTATTATGGTTTGTAAAATGCCTTTGATTAAGCTGTAATTAAGCAATGATAATGGTAAAATCTGCCAGCTACAACCAGTGCCTTTATTATTTTTGAAGGTGTTTTTGTCACAGTTGGTATTTAAAGGGAAACACTCAGGTTTTCCTATGTTTAACAGCCAAAAATACTCTTTGCGTAGGAACTTTGAAATAATCTTGGCATTAACTGATACAGATATTTTCCTATAAAAAATGAGAGGTACCATGAATCCACTGGTCTAGCGTTATGCTGGGAAAAGAACTGAAATTCCAGAAACCACCACCATGAGCTATGCTGCACACGGCCAGTCCACCGCTAACTCAAAAATCAGAATTTCCTAACCTGTGGCAGCATTGTAGGTGGGCCAAGGCTGACCCCGGACTAAACCCTGCCATGCCCAACCACTCCAACAATCATGCTCACTTCACAGTGGCAGCGGTATAGGTGGATCTCGGTCGACCCCATTCACCAGTCCAATAATTATACTCAGTTCACAGTGGCAGCGACATTGGTGGATCGCGGTCAGCTTTGCCATGTTTACTTCTACCCCAGCAAGAGATAATGAAATCAAAGCTGCTAAAAATCAAGGCCCAGTGAGCTTGCATAGGGTTTAGCCTTTTGTTAGACTTCATATACACCAGACTTTTATGATCAGTGTTAGTTAATAAAGGAAAATGAGCACCCTCCAACCAATGTCACCACTCTTCCAGTGCACCCACAATAGCAGGTCCATATGGCATTATGAGGTACTCACAATGTCTTGCAGAAGTATTAAATGCCATATTCTACTCATGTATTCTTATAAAATTTTACACTCTCGTAAATCCAGCTTTCGGAATACAATAGAACCAGTCACCTGATTTAAGTAGTGAGGAAATTAGAGGTAAAGGATAATTGTTTTTAACTGTCATTTTATTAAGGTCCTGATAATCAATGCAAAGTCAAAGACCCTTTCCTTTTTATTTACAAAAAAAAATTGTCACCAGTTGAAGTATTATCAGGTCTGATAAATCTTATTTTCAAATTCTCTTTAATGATTTAACATACAGTACTCATTTATTGCCAAACCTGTATGATGAGATAAGGCACATATTCTCCCTTTAGGTAAGGGAGCCCCTGAAAAAAAATCAATAGGTCAATCATAACTAAATTTCCCCTTGTGAATCAATAAAGTATATTTAATCTAATCCACTCTAATGTGGAGGCAACTCAGTGGACAATTGTTTAATAACTACTTGAAAATCGTCATATTGTGAAGGAATTACTGTGAATCACTGGTGTCAGTACTGTTCTCAAATTTTTTTTATGGAAAAAAAACCACTGTTTCTCTAAACCTCCAGTCAATAACAGGATTTTGCTTTAGTAGCCAGGGCTAATCTAAAATGAGTAAGAGAATAGTACTGGGAATAATTAGAAATATGACTGTTTCAAGTATATATAGTAAGAGTGAAAACATGTTTTCAGAAAGGTTTGCAAATATATTAAAAATCAAAATTGTTACATTCCAACCTGTGATCAGGTGCATCCTCATTGCTTTTATTATCCTCCAGATGTTTGTAGAATTTGATTGGAGTTCACAGTTGACATACTGAATTGACTGGACATCACTTAGAAAGGCACACACCTGTGTATATAGGGTCTCACAATTCAAACTGATTGTCAGGACAGAACCAATCAGTGAGGTTCAAGAAACTCTTTGTACCCCTCTACAATTAAACTGTGGCAAGTCGTAGATCAGGGCATGGGTATGAAAGCATTTCCCAGGAGCACTGTGACCTCAATAATTATGAAATGGGGGAGATTTAAAACTACCAGAACTCTAGCTGTCTGGCCAAACTGTAACCAGTCCAGAAGGGCCTAGGTTAGGGAGGTGATCAAGAACCCAATGGTCATTTTTAACATCAATCAGATGGAAGCCACTTCTGAGTGAAAGGCATATAACAGCTCATTTGGAGTTTTCCAACCAGAATTTAAAATACTCTGGGAGCATGAGAAAAAAACATTTGATAAGACTTATTCATTAATTTAGAAGTTTAGATACTGGGAACTGTGAGCTGCCATCTTATATAGGAAATGAGTGATGACATATTGAAGGCACCTGGATGTCACAAGCATAATCAACATTACTATTAACATGAATGCTGAAACAAAATGACACAAAATTGCACATGCAGAATGTTATGGACATTATAATACAAAATAATATGAAATTGTGCAAAATTAACATAACAAATCCATACAGAATTGTAATAGTCATTCCCAAATGAAGTTTATGATACAGCCCTCCTCTCAAGGTGAAGGATGTTAACATACTCATTGGGTTTACTTGGTTGTAATCTAAGGAATTGTCAAAATAATTGGGGTGCACGAATAATAGAATCCTGAACTCAGGAGAGTACCTCAGGAACATTGAGTAGTATCATTGAACCAGATGGAAATTTTTCAAGCTCCATCATTTGAAGTGTAAAATATACTGTACCTTGCAGCTATCTATCCACAGTCACAGGAATGGGAGTGTTAAGGATTTAGAAAATGGGAAATTGTAAATGGATTTCAATCTAGAAACATGGAACTGGGAATGCAAATCTGTAGGAAACCAGACCAATATGTTTCACAATAATGCATGGACCAATACAACATAATGCTAATTTCCAGGGCAGAAACACTAGGTGAATATCACAAACTACTGCCCACACTCTCTGTCCAACTTTAAAACTGGAAAGTTTTTTTTTTGCAGTTATTTGTGATTAGTGTATTTAGAGAGAAACTCATTGTGAGTTCTGATTTCCTATAATAATTTGTTAACAAGTTGACCAATCGTGCATAATTTGAAGAATCCTAATGCATCCTTCATACCTCAATGGGAAAGTGATATAGTATTACATAAACCTAGAAAAAATTAAGTTTTCTAGGAACTGTGTACAGCTTCTTCAGAAATTGATAAGGATTCATTAATGTCATTTTTAAAATAGGTCTACAGTGGCACCTATCGTTTTAGTCAATATAATTATATATGGCACTATATTTTTTCTGAATTAGCTCTGTTTTGAGTAAGAATGGGGTTATAGTGTAGTTTAAGGTTAACTTTTTTGTGACATAAAAGATTGATTGTATTTGTGATTGGAGTTTTCTTTGCTTTTTGTTTATAGTAATGTGTGTTTGGTTGTTCTATTATATCACTTCTCTTGGTAACAAGGGTGAAGTAAAATTGCAGAGTGCCCTTTTATTCCAAGTGTGTTCAAAGTGCATGTACAAATCTTGTTAACAAGTAATCCATAAAATCCATAGTGCATTAAAATGTCTTTAAAACTTGAGTAACAAATTAAGTCTTTAAATAGCTAAAATCATGCTAAAAATAAAACTGAACCACTCCTCTCTCTGTACTCCAGTGTTCTCTCTACCACAACACCCTCCCCTGCTTGCCCCGAAGGGTCTTCGCCGCAGGGTTGTGACCTTGGCAATTGAATGTATCACTCTTTTTGGCCTACATCCCAACCACCTTCCTTCAATGTCTATCAGGACACAACACCGAGCCTGGCTCCCACATCCTACATCCTTCTTTTGACATCTGCAGGCATGCAAGAGCCCACGGAAATTCAGCTAATTCCATTCCAGAAAACCTGGATTATGCCAAACCTGTGTTTCTGCAACAGATTTATCCACAATTATGTGATCCATGAGGCCAAAGATACAGATAACTTGTTAATCTTGCCCTTTGGAATCTGCTTAAGATTTTCCTGTTCTAGAAAGAAAAATATGAAGAAATCCAGCTCAGTTACAGGGGCAACCAAAGCTCTGAAACGAACATGCAACTGCAGGTTTAACATGGCTTGTAAAGACAATCACAAATTGTAATCTTCATTACTTGAGAGTTTATTTACAAAAGTAAAAGAAATAACAAAAATGTTCAAAAATAGTAAAAAGGATGTGCCGAAAAGTCACTTCAAAGCAAGCTTGTTTCAAAAACAGTAGAAATTTACAAGCAAAGTAGAAAAAATTGAAAAAACAAAAAATCCACAATACTTACTCAGCTCCCGATAACTTCAATACTTGACTGCTGGGTCTCTCTTCTGATTAAAGTAAATAACCAGAAGGAGGACCAAGCAGTCATGACCTCAGAGTGACCCTGCCTCCTAGGGCTCCACTCACAAAACAAAGGGAATGTAGACAGATTTAACCTTCCTCTTATGTTAGCTTTCTGTTACTATCTCTTATGTTAATGGGTCGGTTTTGACCCGTGTCTTTAATCAGCCATATTACCCTCAAAACAATTGTTTATCATCCAATTTTTTTCCTTACCTCTTGGTTACTTTGTTACGCTTCCTTGTCCATTAAAAGAATGTTTTTAATATTTTTGCTGTGACCTCATGAGCTTTTACTTTAACAGCATACCTCTCGTTTTCAATTTTAAAAAATGATTAAATGAACCTCAAGAGAATTATTTAAATAAATAAAAGGTTGTTATGTTACCTGACTACTACTGAGGGGTATTAGAACACATTTCTTAAATAAATTTGTTATATATATATATTTTATTATAATATTAATTACTATAGTAACATCTATGGTGTTACGGGTCAAATTTGACCCATATATATTTATTTCAAAGAAAAAGGCAAAAAAGTATTTTCAAAAATAACTTTAATATAAATGGAAAGCTAAACAAGTAAATCTCAAAATGTGGATTTGCAAGGTCAAACAAACAACGAACAATCAAGCAAATCAAACCAATAGAAATGAGGCACTAGTTCCAAAAAACGTCTTTGTGTGCAAGAACATGCATGTGCATTTAGATGCATGTGTGGCAAAAAGTGACACTTTTAGTGTGTTCTTTGCAAATATATTTTTTGCAGTAGAAGCAGAGTACGTTTGTCTTTCTGTCTTTATTGCTAGGGCAGACCTGACACCTCTTTCTTTTCGAATCAGGTGGCCTCAGTGGGGTTGTGGCTGTGGCTGTGTAGGTTGATGTTGAGGCAGTGCTGGCCGAAGAGGATGCTGGCACTGATGCTCTTTGTGTTGCTGATGGTGTGGAAGGAGTGCTACGTGAGCTCTGCAGCTGTCTGACCAAGGCTGCAGCGGCTGGGTCCCAGGGCACCCGTTCCCTTCGCTCAATGTGTGCCTTGACAAGGGAACTTCCTAACTCCTCATGAAACATTCTCCGCTTGTTTTTTCTGGTTGAGTTCCACCCTAGGTGAATGTGGGTCCACAACACAAATGCATTAATAATAATAATAATAATAATAATACATTTCATTTATATAGCGCCTTTCCCATGCTCAAGGCACTTACAGAATATAATAAAGAATGGCAGAATATACAGTATATAGCATTGTACAAACCAGATAAATAAATAAAGAAGATTAAGACAGTAAATTCTGAAAAAAAACAGACAACATAATTGATGGTCTCGCACACACATACAGGTTACGTTGGCATCTTGACAGAGAAGTAAACTGAGAGAAAGGTAATAAAGTCAAGTAGAGCTAAAAGCCTTCCTGAACAGATGAGTTTTGAGTTGTTTTTTAAAAGAATTCATGGAGTCAGCTGACCTGATTAATTTTGGTAGGTCATTCCAGAGTCTGGGCGCTATACAGCTGAAGGCCCTGTCACCCATAGAGTGTAGATTAGTGAGGGGCACAACAAGATTACCAGAATCAGAGGACCTTAGTGGGCGGGCAGGCACATAGTGATGGAGGAGGTCACTGATGTAGTTTGGTGCGAGGTTAATTAAAGCTTTGTAGGTTATTAGTAGGATTTTATATTCGATTCTGTAGGACACAGGGAGCCAGTGAAGATGGAGCAGGATGGGTGTGATGTGCTCGCTGCTGCTGGTTCAAGTAAGGACTCTTGCAGCTGAGTTTTGAATAAGCTGGAGCTGTGATATAAGATTAGAAGGGGCACCTTCCAGTAGGGAATTACAATAATCGATGCGGGATGTGATAAAAGCATGGACAAGTGTCTCAGCATTAGAGAAGGAGAGGAAGGAGCGAACACGGGATATGTTACGGAGGTGAAAGTAAGAAAGTTTCTTAATGTGATTTATGTGGGCGGAATAAGTGAGGGAGGAATCAAAAATGACACCAAGATTTTTTACAGTAGAGGCAGGTCTGATGAGATCACTGCCAAGATGGACTGGGAAGGAGCTCATTTTATTAAGTTGCATTATAGTCCCAATTTGCAGGAGTTCAGTTTTATTGCAATTTAATTTTAAAGAGTTCTGCTCCATCCAGGTTTTAATTTCACTACGGCAGGTTGTGAGCTGAGAAAGCTCTGATGAAGTTCCACTTTTAACACTGAAGTAGAGCTGAGTATCATCTGCATAAAAATGATAACCCAATCCATAACTACGGATGATATGGCCAAGGGGAAGCATGTAAATACAGAAAAGCAGAGGACCAAGGACAGAGCCCTGAGGGACTCCTTGAGTGACTGGCACGGATTTGGATCTGCTGTTGCCAAGACTAACAAACTCTTGCCTATCAGTCAGATAGGACTTGAACCACTGGAGGGCAGTGACAGATTGTATGCAGACACATCTAGAATGTTATAAAACACAACCATTGGCCATCTCCTGGTCATTCTCTGGCAAGTGTAGGTGGCAGTCAGCTTGTCCAGGTTGTCCACTCCACCTTTGTTTTTATTATAGTCCAAGATAATTATGGGCTTTTTGTCACTTGCTGATGACACAGCTGCATCTTTGTGAAAAGTGGACATAAGTATCACACTCTGGTGTTTTTTTTGGACAATATGAAACAACCGTGGTGGTGTCTGTAAAAGCAAATTTTGAAGAAAGTGGAGCCCTGTCCTTCACCTGCAAAATTTCGGCAGGCAGCTCAGGTTTATTTATTTTTTACTGTGCCCACCATGGTAAGTTTCCACCTGAGAAGTTCTTGTCCAAGGTCATAGCTGGTAAAGAAATTGTCACATGTGATATTGTGACCCCGCAGTCCAGCAGTCATATCGAGGACTACACGTTTTCCTTGATTTTTCCCAGGAATGCCACTTGCATGTTTGCCTGTGTAAATCTGAAGATTCCATGCATAGCTGGTTATTGCATCACAAATTTTTATGCCGTATTTCCCTGGCTTACTAGGCATGTACTGCCGGAAAGGGCATTTTCCACGGAAAGGGACAAAACGTTCATCTACTGTTACCTCTGGCCCTGGGTTGAACATCAGTGGAAGGAGCTGCACCCACCTTTCCCAGACATCCCTGATGGGAGCAAGCTTGTCAGATTTTTCTCTAGTTTCTCTGTTGTCAAATCTAAGGACTCTTGATATCATTCGAAATGACTGAAGTGACATTGTTGCCCGGAAAATATTTCTGCCTGTCGACGCATCCCAGAGACTATCAGTGGCCTCACTGCTGGATTTGTAAACACCAGCAAGAAGAAGAACACCAATATAAGCATCCAGGTATTCCTCATCAATGTCATTCCACATGTCGCCATGAACCTTTTTTCCTTCAAGGTTTGTCATAGTAATCATGACTTTCTTTAGAGACAATGGCATAAACAGATCAAAACATGTCTTGATGTCACTTACTCTCGTCACAGCAAACCTTATGATTCCAGGGGTCATTTTGATGACATTTGCAGCAGCTGCCCTGCCATGTAAGTCAGGAGGTACTGAGCTCCAACAGATGTTACCACTTTTGGATTTGAACGTTTCAGCAGGAGTGAGTGCAGCTTCAGCATCGGTGACCTCCTCATCAGACTCATCAGATGTGTCTGTGCCTTCTGGTAGATACTCTACAATGTCTTCCTCCTCGGAAACCTGCTCATCTGTATCACTATGCTGTTCTGTGTCCTCTGCCTCATTTTCAGAAAAGATATGATCCAGAGCTTGGCTTACTGTAAATCTTCTTCTCATTTTTGACTGCTGCAAACAGGAGATGTGTACTCTGCAAGTCACCAACGCTAAACTACATTTGTCTTATGCAAGCCTTACATGTCTGAACATGTCTGTCTTTGTTTGTTTGTTTTGTTTGTTCAGGTAAGGAGACACACAGGCAAAGAGAGAAGCCCCTCAAAGTGTGTTTATGATTTTTGTTTTGACCCTAACTATTGTTTTATAACCTTAAATTATAACTGGGTCAAAACTGACCCTACCAACACAAAGGTAATAATTTTCACCAGAGCATTTTATAATTTAGTACAATTGTTTTTTTTTTGTTTTATTTTAATTAAATACAGATTCCTGACAAAGTCAAAAAGCCTTGATGCAATAAACAAAATTAGGTAGTAGTTATGCATTTAAAAAGTAAAACGGGTCGGTGCTGACCCTAACACAAGAGGAAGGTAATGGGACAGAACATAAGTAACAAATGATAAGTGAAACTAACAAATCACACAAAAATATGAAAATTAAGTCAAAATTAGCAAAAACAATAAAACATAAAATATACATAAAATTCACTCTGATAAATAATATATGTCTGCTTCAGGGCTTCAAACACATGCTTCAAGGCTTGTCTTTGTTTTTATTATACTTTTCTTCTCATACCAAATGGAAACACATTATGGTGCATTCCTGGAATGTTTCAATGAAGCTTCTGCTGCTTTCTTTTGAGTTTTTCTCATGCTTGTAAAACAAAATGGCAAAACTGAGTGGCACTTTAAATAGATAGATAGATAGATAATTTTGGCAAAAGCCAAACTTTTTTAAAAAAAATTTTTATTTTGTGCTATCATAGTGCTTACAAGGCAGCCTTAGCAGAACTTGACAGCTGCCTTTCAGTGTGTCACAGCCAGATCAAGAGGACTTGGCAGCTGTAATTCAGCAAGACTCAGATGGTTTCCATGCCTCAAACAAAACATGTCAAAACTGCCAGTCATGGATCCATAGCAGCTTAACTAAAGCACAAACACTAAGATGCAAACCCAAAAGCAAAATTTCATCCTAATATACTCTAGTTGAATATATGAAAAAAGCATAAGTTTTTTTTTTATTGGATCATTGGTGTTAACTTCAGAGTCATATACCTAAGCTCTTGACAAAATCATAAGTACAACACTCAATGTAAGTTTGTAAACAGTATTTTTAGAAGTCAAATATATTTTAAAAGAAGAACCAGAACTTAGATTTAAGTAAAGCAAAACCAAGAATGCTTAAAGATCAAGGTGTCTAATGAATGAGATAAACTAGAATCATAAAAGGGACAAAAGAGGTGAAAACCTCAAATAATTAAATGCCTGTTTCCAGCAGCCAGGCCATAAGGTAAAGCATAAAGCATAGAGATGGAGAATACACAAGGAAGTTGGTGCTTAAATTGGATTGATAAGACAAACGAAACAGTAAAAATATGGATTGATTAAGTTTAGCATAAAATAAACCACAATTGCTGTAGCTGTAGCAGTCTAGGAAATTAGTTGACCTATGGTGCAGACAAACAAGATATATTAGCTGTTGATGGACTTTGTTTAACAGCCATACCAATAAACAAGAGCAAGATAAGATGTGATTTAGCAATACAAAACAAGCTACAGGAAAGCCACATGGACATCTCAAAAAGACCCAAAACACCAAAGGAACATACCTGAAAAAAATATAAATCTGCTATCCAGGTATTAATACAACCACTTCTAATGGGACTGTATTATTGTGGTATTTCCCTCTACTTGCCCTTTACCTAGGGGTAAGTGTATTCACCAGATTCGTTACCGGGTTTATCTACTGTCGCACCTTAAGATTATCACACACACACACATAGATATACACATTCACAACAGTGCCCCATGAATGACAAACACACGGTTGGTTAACCTCTAGCACTTTAAATCACACAAGTGCCTTATGAATAACACAACTTGTCACTCTCACAGCACTTCAAGAGACTTACTTATTACCGGCACAAGCAACATACAATGTTTTAATGATATCTCATACCTAAATATTACTTTTGGTCTCCAAAGAATACATTTAAACATACAAAGATTCAGCATCCTTAACTACAGGCCATTTATCAGCCAAAAATGCCTTACTTTACGTACTGTTCCCTACTTTTGGGTGGAGCTCTCACCCTCAGCCCTTAATAAACCTCGCAACACAGAGGTAATGGCAAACTTCCGGCTGCACCAGGTGCTCAAAGAAATCTACCTTACTACTTCAATCACTCTAGACCACAGGTGTCGAACTCCGGTCCTCGAGGGCCGCAGTGGCTGCATGTTTTCATTCTAACCATCTTCTTAATTAGTGAGCCGTTTTTACTGCTAATTAACTTCTTTTGCTTTAGTTTTAATTAACTTGACTCAGGCCCCTTAATTGTCTCTTTTTCCTTAATTAGTAGCCAAACAATAATGAGACATCAAACAAGCCACCATATGACAGAAAAAAAAGAAAAATCAACAGATTTGGAAATGTCTGCTGTGGCAGAATGAGAGCAACAACAAACCATTGAATTAAATAACGGGCTTAATTAACAGCAAGAATCAGCTCCTCATTAAGAGACTGGTTGGAGTGAAATTGGTTGGAGTTTGAAATCCCAGTTTAGCTGGTCATCTGTTGGCTCGTTTCATGTCTCATTTCTGTTTGGCTGCCATTTAATGAAGAAACAAATCAATTCAAAGGACTAAATCCTTAAAAACAGGGCTATTGAAATGAAGGGAAAAGTAGTTAATTAGCAGTGAAAACTACTCACTGATTAGGAAAAGCGTTAGAATGAAAACCTGTAGTCACTGCTGCCCTCCAGGCCCAGAGTTTGACACCCCTGCTCTAGACATTAACTCTTCCAGGGCGGATGTCGACTTTTGTCAAAATTCAGGGATAGAGGACAGTAATCAGCTGTAAACTGCGACAAAACTAATCTTTCCATTTTAGTCTGACTCTCTTTGCTAGAAGGAAAGCTAGCTTTGATAATTTGACCTCAACTCCCTGCACGTGTATGAGTAGTGAACAGCAAACAACCTCTAAAATGGCATCAACATCCAGTGAGAGATCAAGGCGAATTCACAAAACAAAATACCACGTGGACGATGTTTTGTGTATTATTGCTGAATCAGACTTGTTTGATGCAAGTGATCTAAAGCTGAAGATTGAAAATGAGATACTGGTATCAGCTGATTGGTCCCCAGCTGATCGTGGTGCTGAACATGTTTGTGTAGCTGATGCGCTTATGGCAATGTTCGCCTGGGAGGACCTCCACTTACAATGACAAGAGGTGTAAACCAGATTGCGTTGCAGTGCAACTGTTACCCGCCGCATGAAGACAGCCAGTTATCCAGCTCGCCGCGCATTCCTGCTGGCTATTGATCTGCCCTACGCAGCCGGCACAAACCACAAATAGGTGGCAACAGCAGCCACAGCACACAGCGACAGACATTTTATGTTTGTTTATGTGTGAAACAATTGCTTTGTGTGCTTTTCAGAGTTTTTTGGAAAAAATATTCAGCCCTCAAAGAGTCAAAGCATAGGAAGTTAAAAGCACCATGGTATTTATTACAGGAATAATAATTGTACTGGCCTCACTGAACCTCCTGTTCAATTATCCAGCAAGCTAAACACCTTCATGCAATAATTCCCGGAACCACGAAGTGATGTAGAGAATGTTTAATTACAAAAATGGTGTGAAACTGTAAATACAAATACAAACAAACACTAATAAGTACTTGTATAAGTAACAGAGTAAATACAGCAGCATTTATAACTAAGAGCTTAACAGCCAAAGGCTCAGTAAATTTATGTAATGAAATACAACATTTACTTTGACACTCCTTAACCAAAGTTACTTAAACAAAGACTATAAAACTAGAAAAAAGAGAACTTACAGGGAATGCCTTCACAAGGGCTAACTAAGCAGGATGGCGAAGGATTGTTTGAGAGTACAAACACAGAGGTAATAAACACACCATGCTTACTGCTGCTGCACTCACTTCCTACTTCCTACTTCCTGCCTCCTGTCACATGGCTTCCTGCTTGCAGCAGTAGCATTAGGATTTTTATATTAGGATTACAAAGGTTTGCAAAAACAATTAGAACCAGAACAATAATAATACTAGCTGAACAAAGAATAATAGAAAATAGGACTGATAGTAAAGTCTGGATATATATAGTCTTTAGAAAAAGCTTATGAAAAAGTAAAGATGACAAAGATGAATGTCGCAGATGGCTTCCAATCTAGCACTCGTAGTTGTTCATTAGAAGCTTTTCAGACAATCAGATGGAAACGGCCGCACATTGACATTGCTCTGTTCTGTTCTCCTGACATCTTCGTCCCTTCTTCTTCCTCCCTCCTATGATGCTCTTCAGATGAAGCATATTTATTATAAAATTCTACCGAGGGGGTTTGCAAAATGTGATTGTTAGATATTCTGATTGGCTGGCTGGCAATATGATGAATGAATTCACTGTCCGTTTTCCCAAACAATAAAAATTTTTTGATATTGCTTACCTACTGGCATGTCTTCCTTTCCCAGGCTGTAAACCAATTTAGCGACTTGTTGTCCTAAATGCCCAGGTTATAAAGTAATCGATAGCCTTAGGCACCAGCATGTCTTCCTTTCTTTGTTGGAACAGCTGTTTTAAAAGTGAGGTACAACTGGAAGAGGATATGCTTTGATGTGTCTTGAATTTACTTCATCTGTTGTTGTCTTGAGCAAAATATAATGAAAATACAGAATTTTGTACCCCACAACAGGGACCAAAACCAAATAGGACCAAAAGTGAAAAAAGCCGATATGTTTACCTACTCAGTCCAAGATCAAAATCTTGCTTTAGAAAATGAAGCAAAAGTTCAATAAACTTCCAAAACAAATGAAAAACACAACAAAAACGCTTTTTCATGAGGCAAAGTAAAAAATGTCTATTTTATTTTTTTAATTAAAGAAAACAGTTATTTGTTTCCTTTGCCTTCAGCAAAAATATATATTTTTGTCATTTCTTGAACAACAACAACAACATTTATTTATATAGCACATTTTCATACAAGAAGTAGCTCAAAGTGCTTTACATAATGAAGAAAAGAAAAATAACAGACAATAATTAGTTAATTAGTTGACGGAATTTCCTCATTAATTCCCTTGAACCAAAAAATGTCAAGAAACCTTAACTTTAAGGTGGATGCCAGAAACATAAAAGCAATATAACATCAAAGGTGTAACTGACCAAAATCTTTAAAGCATTTACATTTAAAGCAAAGTAAAACACACATAAATGTTGTTGATATTTAAATATAATTGCAAAGTCACATTTGCAGAAAAAAATGTTTACTCTAACATGAATGGCTCTACATAGAGTGATCATCTGGGTCCAGCTTACAGGTTACACTTTTTTGTACTTCTTTAACCACTGATTGGTTTTACCACATGCTCCAATAGATGCCATGATACTTAAAAAATCTTTTTTTCCAACTCAAGCCTGGATAGCACTATTGTTTACTGAGTGGATCTAATGTTTATTCCTGCATTTCTTGTTCAAACAGAATTCTGTTGGCTTCAAACAGAAAGGTTATTAATTTGTTCTGTCGTAAACAAAGCAAAGAAATGGACAAAAACTGACAATGAATATGAGCAGAAAAGTAGCAAATTTTAAGTGAGCTATATATAATTAAACAAATTGACTCTGTGTAAGTTAGACAATTGGTGATTGATGAAATCATAAAGAGGTCAACTGACACATGATGTTGACTGTAGGTTTGTATTCATATATAGGTAACAAAAGTTAAACATACATAACACAACAAATCAAACAAACAAGCATTGAAAAGTCTGAATTAGCATAAGCCATCCTAATTCGGGGTGTTCATAAGAAATTAAATGATTTACTTCATGAGGCCGAAGTACATCACAAACAAGAAGAGTTGCAACATACAGTATAATTGAAATATTAAAATGTGTGCTTCAGCTTAAATGTTTAGTGGTGAAGGCAGCAGAGCACATCATGGGCAAGAGTCTCCCTGCCATTGAAGACATTTACCTCCAGATGTGCTTGCGTAAGACAAGCAGCATCATAAAGGACCACAGCCATCCAGCACACCAGCTGTTCTCCTTGTTACCATCTGGCAGACGATACAGGAGTCTGGATGCTCGGACCACAAGACTTAAGAACAGTTTTTACCACCAGGCCATTCGACTCCTCAACAGCAACACCTGAACACTTACATTACACCTACATTGCATTACATCTACATTGCACTACTCACACACAAACTGTATCTGCACACACTCTGAATACTGACTGGAACATGCATCTGCACTTTATGTAATATGCATCTGTACTTATAAAACGTTATCTGTGCAATAACTGTCATTTGTACTTGCTGCTCATTCAACTCATATTGCTCTATAACTTCTTTTAAAATGTACACATTTAATTTTATATGGCTAGTCTATTTTTAACTTGTAATTTTTTTTAAAATTATTTTTTAGCTTTATTGGATCTAGGCTGAGTGACTTGTTTTTCTCATCATACACATTTCATTGTATGTTGACCCTGTGTTAACCTATATATGACAAATAAACCTAAACAGTCTTGATTGTATTAGAAATTTGTTGTTCTTCACCCTCCCTAGCAAAGACTCAAAACTTAAAAATAACATCATACTTATAATCATTGACATTGAAATAGTCTAAAACGAAACCCCACATGCTTATATTTGAAATATGGTATTTTTAACCATCTGTGAGTGACTCTTAGAGGGCCTAGACCACTGGTCATTTAGAAAAAATATTATCATATTCGTGACCAGCCACCTCGAAATAGCTTTAAATGACACTCTACATGCCTACATTACAGATTCCCATTTTTTTTCAAAGGTTTTTGAAAAGGAGAAATATTGATCCCTTGAACCCAATTAGGGGGTGAACCTCAGGAATGGTTGACTTAGCAGGCACAGCGTTAAATCTTTCTGTTCAGTATCATGTTTCAACCAGGGTTCCCCCACTGGCTGGGGTTCAAAGTTTTGTTTCATGTCTTTTTGTTAATTTTTGTGTCATTTATTTATGTTAATATTGCTTTTGTTAATTACTTCATGTGCATTGATCTTGTCCTTAAGCTGCTTGTGTTATGTTGCATGTGTTTTGGGGGTGGTCCCCGTAAATGTGGAGCCACATGGCAATTACCACCAGGAACTGCACTCCACTCTATAAATCTGGAGGGTCTTCCTCAATTCCTCGTGGTTCATTTCTGATGTGCCAGGGTGAGTGCACTGGTGCTTATTTTTCTTAACTGGAATATTTTTGTTGTATTTTTGACAATTATTTGATTTTCTGTATTGGGACTTTGCTTTGGATTGCTTTGTGGTGAGGCAGCCTTCTGCTATTATGCACCAAAAATCTGGAACAGCTTACCAATATAAATTCGCCAGGCTAGTACGGTGGAGCAGTTTAAAAAACTGCTTAAAAGTCATTATTTTAACTTGGCTTTCTCATAGCTTCATTTTAGTTTAACTCTGATATTCTGTATATGCATTTAATTATTATTATCATTCTTGTTGGCTCTGAAATCCGTGCTAACCCCTACTTTCTCTTCTGTTCTTTTTCCAGTTTTCTGCGCCGCCACCACCTGATCAAAGCAACGTGTAATAATGGGTTGAAGGCCAGAGGTTTACATGACCATCATCACCAAATTCTTCGATGTGAAGCCTGGGAACCATGAGAGCTGATTGAGATCATTTATGTTAGGTAGAATGCCTAGAGGAGGCTGGGCAGTCTTGTGGCCTCAGAACCCCTGTAGATTTTGTTTTTTTTTCTCCAGCCGTCTGGAATTGTTTTTGTTTTTTCTGTCCTCCCTGGCCATCGGACCTTACTTTTATTCTATTTTAATTAGTATTGCCTAATTTTATTTTTGTATTTTGTTTTTTTTTCTCTTTCTTCATCCTGTAAAGCACTTTGAGCTACATCTTTGGTTTGAAAATGTGCTATATAAATAAATGTTGTTTTTGTTGTGTCTCAGGCAGTTCAATTTTGGCTTTCTGCTCCACTGAGCTTCATAGTGATTGGAATACTTATTGTGAAGAATAAATCTTTTATTTTATTCAGGGCTTGCTCTTATTATTAGCAGGAGTTTGAGAGTTATAGCCCCCTCTAGTGGGAATTTTGAAAGTGCTTTTGAAAACATATTGGGAAATATTTGCTTTGGGACTCCTAAATCATGAAAATCATTTTGCTGAGGACACATATTGGTTTAATTTCCTGTACAAAATATAGTCCACAATAGAATGCCAAAAATAGGGAAAGATTATTAAAAAAATGGTTAAAGACAGTGGAATGTTCAATAGGAAACCCACAAGCAGGAAAAAATGATCCTGATGAAATGTAATCTACATAGGTAAAGGAAATTATGTCCATTTTTCAGTTTGGGGTAATGCTTTTAAATATTTTAAACTATCTTACTGAAATTTCTTAATGCCTTATATTATTTAATGTTTATTATGAATTCACATATGTTCACATTTTTGAGGAAACACTGGAGGAATGTCATTAGGCAAGTCATGAAATGCAGGGCAATAATACTGTTCAGAAATAGGAAATACTGCAAAAAATATTGCCTCATCTATAAAATGTTCTACTGCAGCAATAACAGATAAAGAGTGAGAGTAAACCCAGTGAAAAACTATATAAAACTTAAACACATATCATTTTCTTTTCTTCATAAAATAACTTTTAACTTTTTTAAGATTTGATTAATGAATGTGGTCAACTCTTTATTACTGTAATTATACTGATTAAGGACTTCTCAAAATAGAACAGAAAAACTCTGATTTGTAGGACAAAACTTGAGTATGATGAATTGAAATTCACACAGTAGAAGCAAAAACTTTTCCTGCCATTAAAACGGTACTTTATACTAGAAGAAACCAATGATGAACAAAAAATTGTGCTGATTGTACTGAAGCAATGCAGACACGTAAATGCAGCATTGATTTACAGAAAGTAAATTAGATTCTTATGATGCCAATAGTAATCACAGACAAGGTTATTAGCTATAGCATTAAACACTTCCTGAGAGAATGGTATCATATTTGATATTAAAGGTAGAACACTGTATTAACAGTTTATTTCTGAAGTTTGTGGTGAAACAATCAGAGCAGTTAAAAAAGAAACCACACACTGCTTCAGAACCAATATACTCACATCATTGACTTACCACTTTATGAAATAAAACCAGCTTGAAGAAAAAGACTAAACACTCTAGCAACATCAGTATTTTTCCATACAGTACATGATTTGTATATGAAACCGCAAATTTATCAATAACTCTGAGGAGGTAATTCCTAAATTGTAATTGTTTAGACACTGCGCAATTTGTTGTCTTTGACAGTAGTAATTGGAATTTTTTTGTTAATTGATCAAGTATGTAATTATCATTCTTTAAGAAGTTCTGCAGTCTGCATGATCACAACAATCATTTCCTTGGTACCAATTGCTATGTACACCTCTATATGTTTCTGGAGCTTACAGGTGTTGATGTGCTTAGTTCCTGGTGCCATTTTAATAACAGAATCTTGCCTTAAGGTAAGCCATGAACTCTTCTACAACTTGGACTGAAGGAATTTATTTTGACTTGCATCTCTCAAAATCAGCTTTTCTTTATTGTGACATTGAGCTTCTGGACTTATGCTCATTCCTTCACTGTAGTATTTATTCAAGTGTTCTGCTTGAATAATATTTTTTTCTTGCTGGTCATAGCCTAGGTATTGCCTAATTTGAGCTTTTATAGGGCTGATTACGGAGAAGAAATATTTTGCAAGATCACTTATTGGGTTCAGGTTAGGTTTTTATGTTTTGGGGGTCATGAACAGAGATTTGGTAGAGTGTGACACTACTGCAAAGTACTGAAGTTCACCAGTATCACAAATTAGCATTCTCTCTCTTGCCTCAAGCCTTCCTTTCTTAAAAGGTGTGATCTTTGCCAACGTGTCAGGGAAAGATACATGCCTTTTTAACATCTACTAAATTTGATATTCAGTATATGAAACATTATGGATCTTAGAGAATCTATACAGTGCATTCATAATGTTCCTTTTAGTCTTCAAGTTTTCCGATTGTCCAAGCCTTTTGCCAAAGCTTTCTTGTTCAGCTGTGTCTGCTATTGCGTGATAATGGTAATTCTTTATATGGTTAGTTGTCTTCCTTATAATTGGATTTATGCTCTTATTATGTCTGTCCCTTATATAATTTATTATTTATTTTATTATTTATTTTAATTGAGGGCATAAGATCTATGATATCTAAGATATCTTTATTATCTTAGTAATATACATACGAGGTGAGAAACAAAAGTAACTGGAATGGGCTTGGGGCTTTCCTGGAAAACTGTCTGGAGGTCAGCCTGACGTGAATCATAGAACTATATCGCCTTCTACATGCCCTCTCAAACCGCCGACCGGCTAGGTATATCCTGTGAATAGCCCAGTCAGTATTTGCACAAATGCTACACAAGTTACCGCAATAATATGTGAAAAACTCGAACAGCGAATCAACATCAAATTTCTTTTGAATTTTCTGTTTTTCCGCAAACCAGTTTTTGACTGACAAAAATATTCCTGTCCTCGATCATCCTCCCTATTCGCCTGATTTAACTCCCTGTAATTTTTACTTGTTCTCGAAAATCAATAGTGACCTGAAGGGAACACATTTTTCTTCAATGGATGAAGTGAAGACAAAAATGACAAGCCTGTTGAAGAACCTCAAGCAAAAATACTTCCAGCACTGTTTCAATCAATGGAAGATACGTATGGAGCGGTGTAGAGATCGCGAGGAGAGTATATAGAAGGTGACAATGTTTAGAATGCTGTAATTCATCAATAAATATTTTTTTACCAATCTGGTTAATTTTGTGCCTCACCTCGTATTTAACCACTCTAATAAATAATGTATTCAATTATTAGGAATTTCCCGATTGCACAGTGAATTTCGGAAAGTATGCTTTGAGTGTTTGCTCACTAAGTCTCAAATTCAGATTGTCACTAATGTCTTCTGCAAATGATAGAGTGGCTAAGCAACCAGCCTTTTCCTGTCAGTACCATTATTGAAAGGGTGGAAGTAACAGAATGCATTACCATATTTGGTATATATTTGTTGTTGCTGCTCAGTTATGTAAAATGTGTTCTGAGATTTCTCAGGTAAGGCATGTAATTGTGGCGATGTGTTACATGTTGATTAGAACAAGCAAATAAGAATTTCATGTACTTTGTAGAAAAAACAATAAATGACCTTATAAACCTGTAACAGTGCACTTGCCTATAGTGCACTTGTTTATTTAACATCATATTTACATTGTCTTTCTATACAGTATACCCTGGGACAAATTCATAAAGTCAGACATTTTGTTGTCCTGCCATTTTGCATACATTTTTGCACCTCTTTATTTGTCCGATCATGTCTCTGTTCCTTTTCAGTGAAATATGTAATTGATTATAGGCACTCTCTAAATAACATAATTTATCAATTTACAATTGAATTTCCTAGAATACTCAAAAGATATCATTGTGGAGTTGTCAAAAAATCAGACCTGTAGGTATTCTGTGCTGCTCTCCACTTTCTGGATAAAAATAAAATCTTTGAACAAAGCTAACATGTATCATAGCTCTGAGCTTGACAATCACAGAACTCTTGTAAAACAAAGCCTATGCATCATAAGGAACAAAAAAATACACAACTCTTCATTTTTATCTCCTGCAGCAAATATGTTGTTTTTTCACACTGTGAGATTGTGTCTTCTTTGCAGTGGGCCCTGTCAATTCACAACACTCTCCCTTGCAGAATCTCCACAGCAAATTTCTTCTTATACCTTATCTCCATCATAAATCCAGATCACAACACCAATATAACCAAGTTCCTTTCAGTCATGCACTGCTCACAGTATACATCATCATAACTGATATGTAATTTAGGACCTCACCTTATGAAGAATACAATTGTCTTAGAAATTCGAGCCGAAGGAGGACAGCTCATAAGATCAGTCAGACTTTTGAACACAATGGTATCTCTTTTTTGCACTTATTCCTCTGCTATAATGTTAAACGGCGGTACCATACTTCTGCTTGTTTTGGATGTTCAGTTCATAATTAGGTTTGAAAAGGGGTGGTTCTGTGTGACCGTGACTACTGGACCTCATCTGGATGTACTGGCTTTGAATCTTGTGGCATTCACACACAGGTTTCTCGAGATACTATGGTATCCTTCAATGCATGTTTGACTAATTGGCAAACTTAAATTGGCCGGAATATGAATAGGAGGATACATTTTAGGAGTGTTTTCTACTGTTAAAAGCATTCTTGTTAAAATCTGAACTAAAACAGCATTGTTAAAACATTTCATCGCTATTTATAACATGATCTATTCATTGTTTTAAGGATCTAAGACAACTGAGTATTGTGTATGCTATTTGTTTTGCCTTCATTATATTACTCAGACTAATGTAGCAAAACAAATGATGTAAACAGTCAGTTAATTTTAAAGTTGTACAGACTAAATGTGTTACATATGGTTTTATATAATAGTTTTTTTCCTTTAATGGCAGTACATGTAAGATAATGGTAAAGTGGCGAATAGTTGATTATGCTACATTTGATTTTAAACTTGCAATTCTGTCGCATTAAATAAGGCACATTTACATATTCTAAAATAACATGTCATTGAAAGTACAAGTGTAGTTCCGATTATGACTGGCATTATGTTTTACAGCTATAGTAATTGACCTTATCATGAAATATTAGTCACAAACAAAATGGATGTGCATTGCTGAATGTACTGTCTGGGATGAATGGTTTTAAATTGCAGAGGCTAATTCATATATGTCAATGATGTTGTTTACAAGCATCATCCAGTAAATTCAAAGTGAAAGTAAAAACTGAGAATTAATTTTAATTTTGTTGTTAATTTAATATTTCTTTGGTCATGTAACTGCCTATATTTAAAAGCATTTTTCCTTTGAAATCATCCCCAAGGGATGCCAGATGGCCGGTGCTCCTGTTTAACAGGAAACATTGGCCTTAAATCGGTCTTTTTATTTTGCAAATGATTATTTTTTGGGGGTAATTTTTAAGAGAAAAAAGCACAATTAGCACAAATAAATGCCCCTTTCATTGAACCAAAATCCATCTTTACATTAAAATGAAGCAATGTCCCATTTCACAGGAATATATCAAAATGCTATATCAGTCTAGCCACTGGAAGAGACAGTTAAATTGATCTAATTTCCACCTGACTGCTGATGTTTTGGGTTGGTTATTAGTTTAGAAGTAGTATTAGAAGTAGTAAGTAATTTTTGACATCTGTTAACTGTACTTCTTCTTTCACCCCTAAAGCAACTGGACATTTCAGTTATGTGGAAAAATAAGAATTGTTTTGGAAATGTAACAGTGGCACTGTCTGAAACTTCCCTTATCTTAGTTTCTAATCCTGCCCTGGTCATGTCTAGGTTAACTTTGCATGTTCTCTTTACATTTTAGGGTTTTTATGGGTATTCAGGTTTAATGTCTCATTCAAAAGACACATTTGCTTGAGCTGACTGATGTCTTTAAATTGGCTATTAAAGACCGGGAGTGGGAACATGAGTGAGTGTGACCCATTGCAAACAAGTTCTCAGTCTATGGGTCAGGGTGGTTTCTATCTTAAGCTTGAAAGTCAGCTTGCCAAGGTTCTGGAATTTGATTAATTGGGTTCAATAGTCTAAAAGATACATGATATTGATAAGCAGAAATGTAAGAAAGTGATCATTTCAAGCAAATTAATCTTTTTCTAGCTTTATTTCTCTGAGAAAAACAAACTGTTATGTGCTGGTAATTCAAGCAAGAAACAATGAATTCTTTATGGACAGTTTTGTAAATATGCCAGAGCCCTGAAGTATACATTTTTGCCTTGCGGGGAAGATCCGAGTAAGAGCAAGTGGCAAGAAATGCTACAGTATGATCTTTCAACAGATAATCAGTCCCACAGTGGTGATGTGATGGTTAGCATGCTTGCTTTTCAAACAATACATTTAACTTTTTCTCCAATAATTCATTTCCCCACACTATTTTTGTCATAGCCCCAAAACTGCCCCAGGTGGGACCGTATTGTCATCAACATTATTTATTGTAATGCCGCGTTCTTTGTACTATAAGAAAGTAACAAGAATATTGCTAAAAAGGAAGCTTTCCAATAAAACAAACAAATATGTGGTCAATGCAAGTTTAGGATAATACATTAAATATTTGGCAATATTTTATTGGTAATTGTTTTTTAATATGTAGTCGTATGTCTTGTAATTGTACTTCTCTTTGGTACTGTTTTGTACCATGTGGTACATTAAGTAATATCTTTCTTTTGTGACAGACACATAGATTTTTCCGCTGTCAATATGTTTCTCTTGATTGGTGAGCTCATTACATACCCTTCTATAAGTATGCCCACAACACCAGTGCAAGAATGCAACCCAAAAAGGATTTTTTTAAACAACAAAAATATTTAGATTTGCTTCCTCTAAGTTGCACTTATTTTCCTTTCAAAAACTATTTTTCTGTACCAAAAGGGTAATATAGTCATGTGAAAAAGAAAGCACACCCTCTTTCAGTTCTATGGTTTTATGTCAGACATAATAAGAACAAATGTGGTCCTTACCAGATTCTAAAATGTCTTGATCCAGGAAATGCCAGGAAACTTATATAGTGATCTTTAAAGATAAATACCACAGAGTAAATCACAAATACCTTATCACTTTGATAACTTTGATGACTCAAAGTAAAAGAAGGTGTGTTCTTGCTTCACCTTTTTGTTTTTTTTCCATTGGGTGTATTATTATGGAATTTTGCCCATAATTTAACTTCTTTATAGCTCCCCACTTGTACAATCTTATGTGCACATACACAGCAGCTTTAAGCAAAGAGGCTTACAAGCTCAGCCTAAGCAGACCAAACAGTTAAGCCACATCTGCCTTAATTGCCAAAGCAGGTGCCCACTCACTGGGCTGCTTTCTATTGAAGACGTCTCTTCTCAGCTGCTAAACCTTATGGGAATAAGGCAATCACCCACACCAGGTGCTCTTAACAATATAGCTTGACCCAACCAAACAGTATAAAATAAATATTAATATAAAGTAAAATTAATAAAACACAATAAAACAGATGGTAGTAAAAGCAGGAAATATATTTGAAAAGAGTTTTGAAAGGTTAGCAAATGTATTTGAAAAAGAGTCATTAACTCTTTCAAGGCTGATGTTGACTTTTGTCAAAAGGAGGAGCTGACAATAATCGGTAATCAACTGTAAACCGTGACAAAACCAATCGTTATATTTTAGTTAGCTTCATTGGTTTTGACTGAGATTTCCTGCACTCCTGTGAGTAGCAAGGCGCAGACTATGGCAAAAATGGCACTGACATCTGGCAAGAGATCAAAGCGAATGCGTAAAGCAAAATACTCCGTGGACGGCGAGTTGCCTGTTCTCTCTGAATTGGACTAAGACTTGTCGGACTCTGATTTTGATACAAGCGATCGAAAACGAATATGAGGTTTTGCAGCTTCAGCTGAATGGTCCCCAGCTAATCGTGGTGCTAAACAGATTCATGTAGCTGACACAGCCTATGGCACTGTTCGCCTAGGAGAACTGCCACTTAACAATGATAAAAGGTAGAAACCAGATTACAATGCACTGTGACCGTGACTGTTGCTGCTGCCCCGTGCAGCCATGTGAACAAAGCCTAGCAGCTTGCCTGCCACACATTCTTGGCAAACTGGCAGCCACAGATGTTTTATGTTGATTTCTGTGTGAAGCCATTGCATTTCAGAAAACAATGTTTTTTGGAAAAAATATTCAGCCCTCAAACAGTTAATAATACTTGTACAGAAAATAAAGTTGATGGAAGATGAGTCTTTTCACGTCTGGGCCCTGGCCCTGAGTTGCTTCAGATTGTAATTCAGTCCACAGAGGTCCTTGCCATTTTCTTTGGGTTCTTCTCTCTTTGTTGTTCCCTTCTTAGTTCTCTTTGCTCTTTTCTCTCCTGCTCTGCTCTGTCCTCATTTCTGCTCAGCATACACCTTAAACTTAAATGCCCAACTTCATGTTGAATTAACAACGATTACAAAAATAATCAATAAGTGTTTGCCTTTCTCAGGCTGTTTGTTGCTAGTGTTAATTCACACAGTTCACATATTGACTTAAATTTGCAGTCCATTTCTTATTTTAAATATTGTTTAAAGGACAGTTCAGTATTGTGAACTTTGAACCATCAAATCTTCATAGGGCTTACAGTAATCCCTCCTCCATCTCGGGGGTTGCGTTCCAGAGCCACCCGCGAAATAAGAAAATCCGCAAAGTAGAAACCATATGTTTATATGGTTATTTTTATATTGTTATGCTTGGGTCACAGATTTGCGCAGAAACACAGGAGGTTGTAGAGAGACAGGAACGTTATTCAAACACTGCAAACAAACATTTGTCTCTTTTTCAAAAGTTTAAACTGTGCTCCATGACAAGACAGAGATGACAGTTCCGTCTCACAATTAAAAGAATGCAAACATATCTTCCTCTTCAAAGGAGTGCGTGTCAGGAGCAGTGACTGTCACAGAGATAGAGAGAAAAGCAAACAAATCAATAGGGCTGTTTGGCTTTTAAGTATGCGAAGCACCGCGGCACAAAGCTGTTGAAGGCGGCAGCTCACACCCCCTCCGTCAGGAGCAGACAAAGAGAGAGAGAGACAGAGTTTGTCAAAAATCAATACGTGCCCTTCGAGCTTTTAAGTATGCGAAGCACCGTGCAGCATGTCGTTTCAGGAAGCAGCTGCACAAAAGATAGCAACGTGAAGATAATCTTTCAGCATTTTTAGACGAGCGTCCGTATCGTCTAGGTGTGCGAACAGCCCCCCTGCTCAATCCCCCTACGTCAGGATCAGAGAAAGTCAGGGCAAGAGAAAGAGAAATGTAAGCTGGGTAGCTTCTCAGCCATCTGCCAATAGCGTCCCTTGTATGAAATCAACTGGGCAAACCAACTGAGGAAGCATGTACCAGAAATTAAAAGACCCATTGTCCGCAGAAACCCGCGAAGCAGCGAAAAATTCGCGATATATATTTAAATATGCTTACATATAAAATCCGCGATGGAGTGAAGCCGCGAAAGGCGAGGGATTACTGTATTTTTATACAAATACACTGGGCTAGACCTCTTCTTTTACTGGAAGTTTTCAGCAGCCTTCTGACTCCTGTCGAGTGGCTGTCATTTGAGAAGCGTTCATTACTAAGACAAGCAGGTAAGGTTGATTGTCTCTGTATGACTGAGTGTGAGTGTTTCAGTGTGTGTGATCTGTGGTTCATGTTGCTGAGATAAGCTCTAATCTTCGAAAAATTTTTTGGAGGAAGTGTGTTCAACTACGCAAATGAAATCAAAAATCTATTGCCACAACTATTATATTTCTCTCACCACTATGTTAAGCTACACTGGAGTCTGTTTATTAATGTTTGCACATGGTGCATATGGGCAGTTGTTTTTGTCACTTTCTCTATGGACAATAGAAGGAGTAGCTAGGTAAAGATGTTGTTTCCAACTATATTCTAATTCATTTCTCTTATTTAAACTCCTATCTTAATTATGCAAGCCTTATTTGCCAGTTTCTATGTTTTTTCCAAACTCCTGGAAGTTACATAGCTGTTAAACTATATTTTACAGAATGAAGCAGAAATATATACTGTATGTTAGTTGGGTAAAAATTCATTCTTTTTCTTTTTATTTACTTTATTTAATATTTTAATGTTGTGGTCATTTAGACAGTGTGAGACTTGCCCGGACACCACCAGTCGGAAACCACATCTTTATAAAATGCACACGTTTATTAAGCACCAACAATACACCGTCCCACACAGCACACAGTGCTCCCAGCACTAAATCACCCCTATTCTGGGCTTCTTTCAATGTCCGTGGCCGTCTTTCCTCTCCTCACGGGAGCTTTGTCCTGCTCCCACTCCCGACTCCAGCTCCCAGACTGTAGTGAGGTGGCCCCTTTTATTTCTACCCAGATGTGCTCCAGGTGCCTTGTGACGTTCTTCTGGCAGCACTTCCAGGTGTGGTGGAAGTGCTGCCCTTTGCACCGGAAGCACTCCGGGCGTCCCTGGAAGGCTTTTTCTCCATCTTCCTGGGTGTGGCGAAAGTAAACGTTTCCCAGGTTCCACGAGGCTTAAGGCACCCCCTGGCGGTGGCCATGGGTCCCAACGGTTTGGAACTTCCTTGCTCCTCTCCCGTGGTCTTCTCCAAACCCAGGGCGGTTGCCCCCTCGTGACCCGGAACATATAAATGCTACCTTCCGGTCCTTCCAGGCGTCCCGGCTGGGTAAGAACCCCAGCCTTCTGTGACAACAGTTATTTACTAATAAGCACGCACGTGGGTAACACTAATGTAGCTGCCCATTTCTGAGTCATTTGTACTGGAATCTGCTCTGCTCCACATTAATTGTCTGTATTCTGATACAATTAAGAAAACAAACTAAACAGAAAATGTGAATTAAAAAAAGTAAAAAACCAAAATAAGCTTTTAAAGATGCAGAAAAAATTACAAATATACCTTAATTTCCTATAAGTGTAAATCTGACACTACTGTACATTTCTAAATGCAAAATAATAGGAAATGATGGGTCAGCTGATTAAACAGTGATATCAGTTAAAGATAACAATGACTGGCTGAATGAGAAACAGTTTGGACCAGAAACCTGCAAAAACAGGGGCCCTGAGGACTGAATGTTGAGAACCACTAGTCTAATCACTGATCGGTAATCGGTAAGACATAAGATATGTCTTGTAATTCTAATTCTCTTTGGTACTGTTTTGTACCATGTAGTAAATTAATACTGTGTAATGTCTGTCTTTTGTGACAGACATATATTTTTCCATTGTCAATAAATTTCTCTATATTCATATGGAGATGGCTGTACCAAGGACATTGTTCCACAACACTTGTTGTTTCTTCAGAGGCAGCTTTGCGAACCTAAGCTGTGCTGTCATGTTATTTCTAGGGAGAAGAGGCTTTCTCCTTTCAACCCTTCCAAGCAAGCTATATTTGTTCAGTCTTTTTCTAATTGTACTGTTATGAACATTAACATTTAACATGCTAACTGAGGCCTGTAGAGTCTGAGATGTAGGTCTTGGATCTTTTACAATTTCTCTGAGCATTGCAGGGTCTGACCTTGGGGTGAATTTGCTGGGATATACACTCCTTAGAAGATTGTCAATTGTCTTAATGTGATGGTGCGGGTTGGCTCCATGCTCCCTCTTTGTTCTTGGGAGCCTCTTAACCCGATACCGTCGATAGTCATGACCAGAATAAGCATGGCAGATGAGGACAAAACACACATGAAGCAAAGGGATGGTAAAAAGTGCTCAAGTGCTTTATATAAAATCTCAAAAAGTGTTGCAAAATGTGCAGGGCTCAAAATGTTCTATAAATAAACAATCCATAAAAGAAGTGAAAGTGGAGGTTAAAACAATCCCAATAAATATCCATTAAAATCAGAGGTTAAAACACAGGCAGGAAACTTAAAAAAAAAAAAAAAACTAGCCTCGGTTCCCCTTTAAAACCAACTCCTTCTTGACTTATTCCTTCCCAGATCTTGCAGACTAAGGAGAAGTCTACCAAGAGATGCAGACAAAATTTGCCCTGACTAGTGTCCCCTTCTCCACTTCCTCGTTGTCCGCGGGCAACCCCCAAGCCCTGCTCTGCTCGTACCGCTGCCCATCCATCGACTCCTCCCGCCACAAGCTCCCTGTTCTCTCACTGCTGCCAGTCTGTCAGCTCTTCCCAGTGAGGGCTCCCTTCCTGAGCACTGGCCACACAAGCTCCTTCCTGGGGCTCCATACCCATCTGCCTGCTTCGTTTCCTCACACTGGCTTTCTCTCACACTGGCTTTCTCTCACACTCCTTCCTCTCTTTTTCATGTTTTAGTAATAAATGACAAAATGTTGACATGAAGTTTATAATGTGTGAAGCTTGAAGTCCAAATATCAAATAAACACTTTCACAAAAGTATAACACAACAGCTTCTGTGGTGCAGCAGTAAGAACCACTGACTTGAAATCAAGAGGTGGCCAGTTCGATACAGGCTGCCTTGCTAATTTACCGTTTTGAGTAGTAAGCTGCTCTTATTGTTAATATTATACAATAAAAACATACATTTGATTTGTGTCTGTAACAGCTTGTGTAAATTTTTAGTACTTGTAAAAGTTAGCTTTTTTTCACTTTTATTCTCTCAGTCACGAACACGATAAAACACATCCCCACGATCTGACACTGGAGAATAACTGTAGATGTGAGTGATGTTTTGAGACAATGGAACTGGAAATTCGCTGATCTGGAGGGATAAAAGCTGACACACAAACACTGGCGAATCTGATTTCTTTGTATCTCATTGTCACTTGAATTTTTTTTATTCAGTTTTATTGAGTGTTCCTGCTCACGCTGAATTAGTATGCACCTTATGGTCCATGATGTAAAAGCCGCACTGACAAAAAACAGAGACATACTGTAGGTATATATATTTGGAATAATTCATTTTATGACCTGTTCAGTACATTTTGGAAAACATCGTAGCACTGATGCAACATTATTCATATTCATTTGCATACCTTCTTGCGGTTGTAATCAGTGACCGCGTGTTTTTTTTTTCCCCGATCTTGCCAGTCTCCACGTTGCTATATGGTGCTGTTTCTTTTGTACTCCAGGACATGCAGAGGAAAGAATAGTACAGAGAGGTCAGTACTGCGCTATATGCAATCATTAAATTCAAATGTTAACAGTTCCCACACACCCAAGGACCATCCTTCCTACATTTATAACATGTGTACCTGTTGCAATGTACACACTTCTCTCTATGCTGTGGTTCCTATTACATTGACGGGGCACCTGACACTGACTGAGAATGCTTTCCTGGAGGAAGAGACAGACTTGGAACAGAAGGTTGTCAATGTTGCATCGTCTGCAAGGTGACCCATGAACACTCTTCTTTTCTCAGTGGACCCCGTACACGTCTTGCATAGTACATGTGCGTTGATCGCCGCCAAGTCAAGCATTTTGTAGCACAAAGCAACCGGCCACCTGCGTGCTCCTGCTCGCACTGAATAAGCTTACGCCTTCTGGTCCATGATATCAACAAACCACCGGGGAAAAAAAGAAAGAGACAAATATATGTGACATTTTGAAGAAATCATTCTATGACCTGAATAGTACCAATCAGAAAACATTGTCTCACTAATGCAATATTATTTGAAAACGAACAACATCAGATCGGGTGTAAATTTATGCTGACGCTGTTAGTTAGGGTCAGATCAGGAGACAGGGAGGGAGAGCATGAACATGACTGACAGAATAAAACTGAAAAAAAGCTAACTTTTACAAGTACCACTGTCACAACTGGACACTCTACTGCTGTGAATTTTGAGAACTTGTGGTCTGTTTCATTAAAACATCTAATACCAGAATCTTCTAGATATATGCAAAATGATAAAATTGCGCTATTCAATGTTCGCTCTCTAAAGACTAAATCAGCTTTTATTGCGGACTTCA
The DNA here is from genome assembly GCF_900747795.2 of Erpetoichthys calabaricus. Classification (NCBI taxonomy): domain Eukaryota; kingdom Metazoa; phylum Chordata; class Cladistia; order Polypteriformes; family Polypteridae; genus Erpetoichthys; species Erpetoichthys calabaricus. The sequence continues at coordinate 183,816,141 of NC_041397.2, forward strand.
TTGTGGAACATAATATTGATGCTTTGTGCTTGACGGAAGCTTGTCAACAACCTACAGATTATTTTGGACTAAATGTGGCTGTCCCACCCCACAATCTCGTAAAGCACGTACTACTGGCCATGGGGGTGGTGTTGCAGTTATATATTCTTCTAAGTTTAGAATCAAGCCAGTTTCTGTCCAGTATCTGTCATTACTGCTATTTGGAGCAAAACATTTGTTTGATATTCCTTGTTTATTGTTCTCCAAAACAGTCACCAGTCTTCCTGGCAGAACTCACTGAGCTCACTTCTCTTTGTTTTCTGTATCCTGCTGTGCTATTGTTTGGTGAATTTAACTTATATGTAGACTCTAAATTCTTTACATATGGCAGATTTCTTTTAATGTACTTCAGAGATTTGATTTTACTGAGCATGTCAATTTTCCTACTCATGCCCGAGAACACACACTTCACCTTGTGTGTACCTTTAGTATTACTCCTGCTAATTTGTATGGTATTGATTCATCTATGTCTAACCATAAGGCTATTTTGTTTGATATGCTTATCCCTGGTCAGTCGCATGGGAAACAATCACCTCGTAATATCATCTTTAGGAACATGAAAAATACCAATGTCACTGCTCTTGTAGGTACATTGAATCAGTGTCCTTCTCCGACTGGTGTTTCTTTATTGCCTGCTACTTTAGTTCATCATTATGACTATATACTTTCAAGTAGTCTGATCATCTTGCTCCACTCAAAACTCGTAGTGTGACATTTAAGCACTCTGCTCCTTGGTTTTCTCATGAACTGTGTCACATGAAACCTTGTGGGGACAAAGGCTTGAATGCATTAGTAGAAAAACAAGTTTAGTTGCCCATGCAACTGCCTATAAGGAACATGTTGCACTCTACAAACAGGCACTACAGAGAGCTAAGACTGCTTACTATATTAATAACATTCTAAGTGGTCACCATAATACCCAAATGCTTTTTGCTACTGTGGATAAAATACTTAAGCCTGCAAATAATTCTCCATTGGTTGCCTCTTCTGACCTTTGTCAGAAATTTCTGTCCTTTTTTAATAACAACATCTGAATTATTCTGAATTCCAAAAAGATCCATTTGTATGTCAAAACTGTGTCCAAACCCTATCATATCTAGTAGCTGTTTATCTAGCTTCCCATTGTTGGACAATCATGCAGTCCATAAGCTTGTTATGACCGCCAGGCCAACTACCTGTATTCTTGAACCCATGCCTTCTTTTTTGGTTAAGGCTGCCTTGCCTTTTCTTCTCACTTTTATCACTAGTATTATCAACACATCAATTTATACTGGCTTGGTCCCTGACAGCCTTAAGACGGCTGTGTTTACACCTGTCCTCAAAATACCTGGAGGTGACCCTGAGGATTTTAATAATAACTAGAGACCTATTTCAAACCTTCAATTTCTTAATAAAATCCTAAAACGTGCATGCCATTTAAAAGTCCATCTTGCCTCTAATGACCTGTTTGAGTAATTTCAGTCTGGTTTTAGGGCCAATCGTAATATGGCGACAGCGCTTGTCAGGGTGACTAATGATCTCATAATTGCAGCAGATTGTGGTCTTTTAACACTAATGATCTTTTTAGACGTTACTACTGCTCCATCATGACATTCTTTTGTTTCGACTTGAGAACAAGTTAAATACTGCTGGAAACGCTCTTGCATGGCTTAAATTGTATCTTAAGGACCATCAGCAATTTGTTGCTGTCGGTAGGTTTAGGTCTGACCCATTTTACTTGTTCCAGGGTGTCCCTCAGGGATCTGTTCTTGGCCCTCTGCTTTTTATCATTTATACAATTCCTCTCTGTACCATCATTAGATGGCACGGTCTATGGTTTCACTGTTATGCTGATGATACACAGATTTATCTACACACAAGCCTTACGTAAACATTACCTCTTCCTGCATTGGTTGCCTGTTTGGCCAACATCAAACACTGGCTGTCTGAATACTTTCTCAGACTAAATAGTGAAAAAACTGAGACTTTAATTATTGCATCTCCAGGCACATTAAAGAAAGCAGACAATTCCTCAGTAAAAATCCTTGGCTTTATTACATCCTTGTCTGCACAGGTTTAAAATCTTGGTGTTATCCTTGATCCTACACTCTCCTTTGATCCTCATATTAGTAATATTACGAAGGTTGCCTTTCTCCACCTTAATCAAATTTCAGGGCTGCGTCCATTGCTCACTGATACTACAACTGAGACGCTTATCTGTGCTTTTGTCACCCCGTGACTTGACTATTACAATGCAGTGCTGTTTGGTATCCCTGCTTGGAGTCTAAATAAATTACAATATGTACGGAATTCAGCAGCTAGAGTGGTTACCCACTTAAAACCCTGGGAGCATATCACTCCTGCACTTCTAAAATTCCATTGGCTACCCTTCCGTATTCAATATAAACTTCTTTTAGTTTTTAAGGCTCTTCATGGTCTAGCCCCACCTTACTTGTCTTCTTTAGTCTGTCCGTGTACTCCATAATGTTCACTTCATTCTTCTGACTCCTTGCTAGTAACCATTCCATTATGCAGATAGCGCACATTGTGCGACAGGGCTTTTAGTGTATCAGGGCCATGGCTATGGAATGCTCTGCCTTTGGAGCTCTGTGCATGTACCTCATTTTCTGTTTTTAAATTTAGACTTCTTTTTAATATTGCCTTTTATTGTTCTTAACTTTGTTTGTACTTTGGATTGTTTGATTTTATGTATTTTGTTGTACAGTGGTCTCGGGTACCTTGAAAGACCCTTTTAAATAAAGTGTATTATTATTATTATTATTAAAACTGTAGAATTCACATAGGGTGTACTTTCTTTTTCACATGACTGTATACTTTATATTTTTCTTAATCATTTCAGATAATTCAAAGGTATCCTAATATACAGACAAACACATATAGTGCAGAACTTAATATATGATATTTACAGTAAAAATATTGTCTATGACAACTGCATCAAATGCCTACAAATAAATAAATAAAACTAGTGTAAAGATCACAACCCACAAATATTTAAAGACAACAAAATAAAGGTCTCTTTATTTCTTTTCTCCTGTATGTATATATTTGTAAGCTTCGTCCACCTTCCACCCGACTGTGGCTTGTCAATGTGAAGCAGACAGTGCCTTTTATTTTATGTATGCACAAAAAAATTAAGATGTATAACTCCAACTTCCATGTTCTTCCGCTACATAAATATCAGTCAGCGTGAAAAGTAACGCATGTGCACTGCCTGCCGCCACTCCCCAGCTCCTCTTAGAATTACGCCTCTTTGAATATGCAAATCAATTTAAATAGCCCAAATAGGTTGATTACAATGAGATGCCTTAAACTAATAAATGATATGTGGTTACTTTCAGTGCATTAGGTAAAGCCGCATCAGGGATGTGAATCTAAAAACTAAAGGGAAATCACACAGGAACAGTAGTACTGCTTTGACACTGGATGCCGCCAGTTTGCAAAACCGAGCGGAGAACTTGCGTACGCAAGGGATTGAGATAGCGTAAAAATGTGCGCAGCTTTACACCAAGTTTAGTTTTTATACATCAAGATGTGAGCTTGGAAACGGGAGTAAACAATATTTTTGTGCATATGCACTGTTTAAACATGAGGCCCCTGGTGTGCAGGTGAAAGACAATCATTTTAAATTAAACATGGACTCATATAGTTTAGTCTATTAGTTTAAACATTAACAAGAGAAAGATTTAATTTTAATTGCATATCCTATTTGGTAGTTGTGATCTGAAATTTTCATTGCTTGATAATATGTCTGTAACATGAGGGATCAATCTCAGTATCAGTTTATTTTAACATTGGCAAATTAAGTCAGCAGCCCCATCTTGCATTACAAAAGGTGGTTCCATTCCCTAATTATATTTATCCTTTTTCTTACAATAAATTGAAGAAGAAGGGTTGAGACTTTGTCTGATTTTGTCTTTTGATTTTCTCTGTTATAATTGACCATGGGCCTATAGAGGTTTATTTTCTCCAGGAATGCTGCTGTCTGGAGTGTTTCTTTTCCACTTTTACTTTGTCAGCTGGTGATAGTTCAAAGGTAATGTTAATCGACAGATATTGTTAGGTTTGATTTGTGTTAATCAGTTTGGAACTGTGTGTTTACACAACTCTGTATGTTTATGAAATTAGTCATTTAAAAAGTTTGTAACTGTATTTTAGTTGTGAACTTCTTACAGCACTCTGAACAACATTCTCCACTTTGAGATCTCAGTGGAGAACACTATGCAAAATTAATCTGAATTGAACTGAATTAACAAGTATTCATTTTGAATGCAAATTAAATAGTGCACATAAAGGTTTATAAAAGGTCATGCAAGCAAATATTTATACATTTAAATGTAACTTCACCTGCTTTGGAGCAAATGTAAGTGAAAATAGGTGAACTGGAGAGGCAACAGCAAGACAATCCAAAAAAAGGGAATGGTTTTGCAAGTGGTGGCCAGAAGTAATTGTTCTCTCTTTATCCTTGCTGATTGATTCTTCTCTAGGTATGTTTCTAGTGGTAGTTGTGGTGGTATTTTTAGTACTTTAGGTATTAGTATTTTTAGGTATTCTAGTGGTATTTTTCTAGTGGCCTTGTCACTACTGGTAGCATGAGTCAGTACCTGCAGCAGATTCAGTTTGCACAGGTAGTTCAGTCCCTCCAGGATGGCACATCCATACATGCCTTCACAAGAAGGTCTGAAGGACAGTACCGTAGCAGGGCATCAATACAGCAGCAGGAGTGGCATCTGCTCCTTTGTGTGAGGAGGAACAGAAGTATTCCTGTTTGGGCCCAACATAATGATCTCCAGCTGGCTGTTGGTGTGCATGTTTCTGACCAAATTGTCAGAAGCAGACTCCATGAGGATGGCATGAGGGCCCAATGTCCTCTAGTGAGATCTGTGCTCACAGCCCATCACCATGCAGCTCAATTGGCATTTGCCAGAGAATACTACAATTGGCAAATCCACCATTGTCGCCCTGTTCTCTTCACAGATGAGGGTTCACACTGAGCACATGTGACGGACTGTGGTATAGCAGGTCCGCAGTTCAGAAAAAGGTGGACGATTTTTAAATAAATAAATAGTTGAATGGCTGGCTTGATCTCAGTGGGTGTGCATGCTCACACAGATGTGGGAGGTTGGTGGAGTAATTGAGGAGAGATGCACGTACACGTGATGGTGGAGTCTGTCTCAATTGCTTCATTGGCAGCCTGCAGTGCATGATTGAGATGCTGTGCCCACAGAGGCATTTAAGGGAGAGTTGGCACAAGAAAGGGGGAAAAACTAATAAAAGGAAAAAAGGAAGAATATACACTGGCTAGCAAGTGGGTGAGAAAAGAAAGGAAGGATGGAAGTTAAAAGAAATAGAAAAGAAAAATGAGAAGAGAGACAGGAGAGAGACAGTCTATGCAGGATAGAATGGAGGCAGGTGGTCGGGAACAGAGCCTCAGGCCAAGGAGCCTGAAGAAAGGGCACTCTTACTGAGTGATTGCCAGGGAGTAGGAGCAGCCCAAAATGCGGTGTCTCCCTCAGATGCTAAAGGACAGGGAGATGGATGCGACTTGGCACAGCACCCATGGTTGCAGAGGGCCCTGGGTTTGACCTGGTGTAGGAATTTGCCCAGTTTCATGTGGCCAGAGTGTATAGGCAGTTCCTGGATGACGAAGGCATTGATGCCATTGTCTGGCCTGCTCATTCCCCACACCTGAATCTAACTGAGAACCTTTGGTACATTATGCATTGGAGCATCTGGCCCCACCAAGTAGTGCCATAGACTGTCCAGGAACTCACTAATATCCCGATCCAGGTCTGGGAGAAGATGCCCCAGGACACCATCCGCTGTCTCATCAGGAGCATGCACAGATGTTGTCGGGAGGGCATACAGGCAGGTGAGGGCCATACACACTACTGAATCAAATCATATTACAAGTTGCTATGATGAAATACATGCATGTTGGATGAGCCTGTGATTTAAATTTTTGACAGGCTCTCAGTTGATGGGTGATTTTGGTTTCAATTGACTGTTGTTACATCATTTTGCTCTGAACAAATTATACAGTATTGCTCAGTAAAGATTTTCTAATGTGTGGTTTAATTGTTCCCTTAATGTTTTGAGCATTGTGTATATGTATTTGTAGCTGGAAGTGCACAAAGTGAGAAAATGAATCGCATATCTTAAAATATTGTTTTTTTTCGTTATTCCTAACTTTTTGACTCCTATAAGGAATTATCATCAGAGGAAAATGATTATACTCACAGGAATCCAAGGCAATATATAGTATAGCAAATAAGGTGGGGAAGGTAGGTGGATGTTTTTGGGAGGAATTGATGAGGTGGATTTTGGAGGGTGTTGGTCATAAAGTATTATTTATTATGTGCATGTTCTTATTTTCAAGCCTGCATATGCAAGGTTCATGTCTAAATGTCTGTTAATGACGTTTTCATTGGATAGCTATGTTTCAGCCAGTTCTCTATCAATATTAGTATTAGCCTTGAATTTTACTTGCACTGAGTTCATTTTAAATGTGTGAAGTTTAAGTGATTTTACATATCATTCAAACACATTACATCATCACTGTAATTGTTACTATTCAGGTTACATAAGAAAACATTGGGTTGCAGCAAATGTCTCACTACATATTGGTTTTCATGGTGAATTTCCAAACCTAATACATCTTTACCATATTCACACAATGATATACAATAAAATAAACAATTTCCATGTGCCTTTACACATATTATATGATGTGGAACTGGTACAATATCAATCAAAAGAGTTTCTAACAGTGTAGCTAGGCATTCATTTTGGGTTAGATATAATATAATGTTAATGGTAGCTTGTGAGTTTTCGGAATATAGTGTAGAAGATATGTGTTTTTTTTTTTTTTTTGCTTAATAGAATTTGTGTAGAAATGACTTGGTAAACATCATAAAATATGATAAAATAAGATTCCCTTCTGTCCATCCTAAACGTAGCTACCATACAAAAGTAAAAAGCTATTTCCTGATAAATACCATCAAATGGGATGCTGGCCTTCTTTAAAACAACAAAAAAAAAATCTGGAAAAGGATAAGAATACCCACATATACTTGCCATATGTTGAAAGTGACGCATCTTCATGCGATCTATTTTAAAAATTAACACTACAACTTGTGACCTATGCAAAAATGTTTAATATCCACATATGATTATATAATGTAATAAAGATTCAGTAATTAAGATTTGCATCATCATAAAAGCCAAGATTGCTTTTTAGCATTTTTTTATGTTGAGTTATGTGAAAAAATAAAACTATTTCTTTAAATTTCAGTTTCTGCAGCAAGAAAGTCTTTTTGAAAGTACACTTTGGTACAGCAATGTGAAATTTTGAATTATCCAAATTATGTTGTTTTTACTACCTATTGATACATAGCAGTTTTACTTTATCATTTCCTGAGCAATAAATAAGTGACAATTACTCCCAACTACTCTGTGAACTTGCTTGTTCCATGGTAATATCAGGAAGCTGGAGCCTATCCCAGCAATACACAGTACAAGACACCCATCCATCCATCACAGCTGATGCTTGCAACTCAAACACCAACAATCAAAACCGAGTTAGCAATTAATCAAATTGCAAGACTTTAGGATGGTGGAAAAAAACTTAAGTGCCCAGAGAAAACCCACAGACATAAGAAAAATAAACAAATTCTGCACAAAGACTGATCAAGCCAGGATTGGAATCTTTGCCTTTGGAGCTGTGCGGCATCCGTGTTAAAACTCTGTAGCACCTTGTCTTGTTTCACATATTTTTAAATTCATTGGTGAAAGGTTGCAATGCTTAACTGATAATATTTACTGTATATGTTATACGGTTCTCAGTGTGCACACAAGACTTTTCTAATATGCACCTTTATCAGAGGACAAGTGTCTGTGTGTATGTCCGTGTGTTAGTCTGCTTGGAATGTGTTTGCTATCCAACAGATGGTGCAAACAAACATTAGTCCTGCTTTTACGGATCCTGCACCAAATAGTATGTAATGGAGACATAGCAACCAGACAGACATGCAGGTCTGTGTTGATTACTTAGACTTGAGCCCTTCTTATATTGGTTAGCCCAGCTAGTTCAGATGTATTAGAAACATGTAAAATAGATGAACACAAAACTTTAAAGATATATATTGGTATGTCTGCAATATTTTCACTTGGACAATACACGTTTAGCTAAAAACTGGTTCCAGCTTTAATTTTAGGGCTAAAAACACATCAGGATGTATTATACAGTGGTATCAACACATGTAAGGCTTAGAAAAAAGAAAACTGTTGTTTTGTGGTGATATCAAATCACTTTTGTTGTCTGAGGCCAGCGTCTATTTAAAAAATACATCTATATGGTGGTAGATTGCAGATGAATCCATTCCTTCTTTTCCCTTTTTTAACAGTAACTGTTAGTAAATAATCTGGTAGGAAAACAGATTCACCACAAAAAAAAAAATGAACCCTAAACCATCTGCTCTGATTTTCATTTTCAAGCATGCTACTGCTTCAAAGAAAACAGTACTGAAGGTAATTTAGAAGAGAATGATTGATGAATACAGCTGAATGAATCAGAATGACTAAAATTATGCTTCACTGCACATTTACAGCTAAGTTTTTTTTTCCCAGAATAAAAACCTCCTGCCAGTATAATGCAAAACCTGTTGTTATTTGTAATCCTAATTATACTGTATAAATGGATTGCATACTGTTGCTCTTTTCATAAAAAGTTTTATTCTATTTTTTAAGTTTAATTTGGGTGTTTTTTCATATACCAGCACTGCAGGATCAGTAATTTATTTCTAGTGTTTTAATATTAGCTTATAACTTCGGGTGCAGTGTGCACTTAGTGGCCACAGAAGTACACCTGCCTTCCCAAGTAACTGACTGCTCAACCAGTTGTATAATCATATGTGCATAAAATGTTTTTTGAAACAAATGGGCAGGTACCAACAGACTGTATATCACAAGTAGCACTAAGTGGCCAAATGTGCTATGACAGTGGGTGTTAGACATACCAACAAGAACATAACAAGAAAAGCAATCCCTGTTGAAAATGGGGCACCCAACCAAAACAATTAACAAATAGTAATACAATGGTTAGGTACAAACTATTAATAGTGCAGAGCTGGTACTGTGACATGTGACCCAGGGGAGATGTGAGGGATTTTTGTGGTATTTTGTTGGAATTTTTTTTCACATTGTGTGGGATGATGATTTAAATATGTTTTGTTATTTGTCACTGTATTGGAGGGGATTATTTCAAATGTGTTTTTTTTAGTTTTATCACAAGTTTATGGTGTTTGTGTTTCTTGTATTTTATTTTATTTTTTGGAGTGACATTCACCACTATCACTTTGGGATTTAATTTAGCCTGTGTCATGTGCTCCGCATTGGGACTAATTGGGAGGCAGACTTTTACTTTAAAAGGATCGGTCAGCAGTGTTTGAAGAAGTCGGGACCCTGGTTTGAACTTGGGGGTTTTGTGTGCGGTACCCTGAGAGCAAGTGCTATTTTCAGTCGTACCCAAGGAGCGCAGACAGCTAGAGGAGACTGTTTTATGCAGGATACATGCAACGGTTGCGTTGCCTTAAATTGACAGGGTCCAGGACGGACGGTACGATCAGCGTGAAGGAGAGAGGCGCAGCGAGTGAGAGAAGATCGGGGAATCATCTAACTGGTGTGTCCAATTGACTTCATGCTGTCTGGGTTTTGACTTAGTTGAAGCCCAGAAGATGTGAGTACCTTTATTGCTGTCTTTAAATGGAATGATTTAGACTCTGATCTTAACTACTTGTGCTCAATTAAGTTGATTTGAGAGGAGAGCCCTGTCTGGCACCGTGTGTGTGTTGTTTAAGGAGCTGATGGAGCAGTGTGGCAAGCCGTCCCTTATCGGTTTACGACCAGAGTTTTGGAACGAATTATGGTCGTGAACCGATGTTCCACTGTATGTTTATTTCCACAGCACATTTTCATACAAGGCATGTAGTTCAAAGTACTTTACAAGGTGTGAAAGAAAAGAATTGCATGAATAAGAATGAATAAGTGAAATACCAAAAATAGTATATAGAAATAAAACAATATGAACTTATAATATGGATATACCTTAATTGTCGATTTGTTTTTAAGTCTCTCGTTATTATAATGATACTTCCGATCATATGGTCAGATGGCCAGGGAGGACAAAAAAGAAAAAAATCTCCAGCTGGTAAGATGATGGAAAAAAGTAAAAATATGTAGGGGTCCTAGGACCAAAAGACCACCCTGCCCCCACTTGGCATTCTACAAAAAGTTGTTTAACCTCCTTGCTGTGACTCAGGGTCAAAATTCTATATAAATGTGTTTATTTCCAGTTCAGACTCATGGTGACTTTTAATAATCCACATTACAGTGTTAAGCACATATATCTCTTAAGCCAGTATTCTGCTGACATCTTGTGGATGAAATGACATCATGCAGCAAAAAATCATGAATATTATTATGCATTTTGCCACTCTATGGTAACTCATCAATATTAATGAGTGAAGTGGAGCCTTCAACCAAAACATAATCGAATGTAAATGAAAGCTGTAAATCCAGTTTTAGAACAAACTGAAACTAATTCATAAGCTGAATCACATAATAGTGATGACAATATCAATTAGTCTTTAGATGTTGACACAGATAGTGAAATTGATGTAAATGGCACTGTACAACCAAACCCCAGTGATATGCCTGGTGAATTTAGTCACCTGAAGTTTCACTGAGGGGCAGGTAGGTATGTAGGAAAAAGGCAAAATGATTGTGAATAGGTCTAAGTACAAGAAAGAAGCCCAAAGCACCGTTCACAATGCAGCAACTGCCACTTCTGTCAGGTGAAATGTGGAAGTCATTAAGTCTTGCTGTGGTGGCCTAAAATAACACCAGAGGATCAGGCACTGACATTCTGCCTTCACATACTCAAGCAACAGAAAAATTATTACAAGAAATGTGCACAAAGAAACAAGCCTCTACTGTTCCAATTGTACGTTGATGACTGTCTCAAAACATATCACATGAAGGGTGTGTAATAAATCTGTGTCAGTACAGCTGTGGACACTAGACATACCAAAATGCCAGCATACAGCAGGAAAGGTATTTCTATGTTTCTTTGCTTCTTTTTCATGTAATAATAATTTTTATTGTTGAAAAAATGCAACTTTTTAACTTGTTTTTCTGGGGTACACATAATTCTAAGGATGCTATGTAGTTCCCTATTGTTTTTAAGTTTCATGTGAAAAGATTTGATGCGGCGGATCTCATCAACAATTGAAGCATCTATGTTCATTCCAAAATCACAGTAACTCACAGTAGTTTGAACAGATGTTGGTGTGAGGGGGAAAAGGAAAGTACTAGTTAATAATGGTTGCACATCCAAGAATTATATGATATTTCAACTAAAATGCAGCTACAAAAAGGCCAAATTAAAAAAAAAAAAATTTAAAAAGATTCCAGATTTTTGGTGCATAACAGCAAAATACCTCCTCACCACGTCTATGCTTAGCTCTTCCAATAATGAACAAATTAGTATTTCAGGATCTATGCTTATGATTGGAAACATAAGGGGATAGACACTCCAAAATGTAAAAAGGAGCAATATTATTCAAAGTGTAAGATAACAGTACTGTTAGGGAGCAATAATGATGTTAAGTTTAGAGGGGTCTACATATAGAGGAAAAGTCAGAAAGTGAGACCGTTAAGACGTGGCAAAGGACCAGTGGACTTGAAGGCCACCAAGTGAGTCATAGAGAGTCATTTTTCTCTTTTGGGGGAAATCCGGGGAGGAGTTAGAACCTTCACTCTAACCCCAATAATTAAGAGCATGCACTCCATCACTTGAAGGAGCATAGTCATGGTCCTTCTTTAAGAAAGGTAACCTGTAAACTGTTGGAAAGACCAATCCCTTTGAAAGACTCATAAGATGCATAAACACCATAGGCCATTATAAGAAGTTCTAGTTTGGTGTTCTAGTAGTAACTGCAAGTTGACCTAATCCTGGAGAAGATTCAGATGTCGGGGAGAAAAGGCTTGTCTAAAAGATGCTGTGAACCAAAGAATGATCAAGTCCAAATCAACGAGGTGTGTTTGGACCAAAGGGTCATTGTCATGAGGAAGATAACAGTACTGTGTTGCCGGAGCGCCCGACTGTGACATAGTTGTTGCTAGGAATCAGAAACAAGAGCTGCTGTGAACATGACGATGTACAAGCATAGCTCAGGTGAAGTTAAGGAATGATCTGAGTAGAGACTCAAAGCCAGAGAATGTGATTAGGGATCTTATAGATCACATAAAGAAAAGACAAGATCAACATTCTAAGTTTAAGGCTGCAATCGAAAGCCTTAAAGACATTCTGGAAAACCTCACTGAAGTAGCGCAGAAGCTTGAAACCTTTCATGAGATGTATAGTCAGGTCGATTAGCTGAACAGAAGTCTAATATCAGCAGTAACTAAAGAAGGCGCAATTAAAAAAACAGAAAATGAGCTCTAAGATCTGGAATGAATTTATTGATGCTACAGCGACATGGCTTAAAGATATGAAAAGCCTTTTGGCACACCCACCTGATGAACAGTTAGTTAATCAATTCGGAGAGATGCAACTGCAAGATCAACAAAGCACAAAATCTAGAGTTTCACAAACCTCTTTGTTGAAGCGTGCTCTTGGTAGTAAGTGTGGCATGTCATATCAGCTAAGCACCACGGCACCAACACCTTCATCGACAGTCACACTTGAACAGTCTGAATTCGATAGAATCCTACAAAAGCTTCCTGAGCTTGAGTTTATAGTAAAAAATCAGGAACAATCTGAACAACCTTCTACTAGTGCAAGGGCTGACACTCAGAGTTTCAGACAAGATCTGATAGACGTGCTAATGCAAAATCAAGCTGAATGTCAGAAGGCAATCACTGAAATGGCTAAAAAGTTAGCCCAAAAAATGGAAGTACCACACAGACAGGTCCCTTTACTTGTAGGTGATTTGTTATGCAGATTTCATTAGGGCCTTTAATCATGCTATAGGCAATGTGTTAGAGAACCCTCAAGATAAATTAGATTACCTAATCCAATATACAAGAGGTCCTACCCAGGAAATGGTTAAGGGCTGTGTATGACTGCCACCAAGTCAAGGCTATGCAAAGGTCAAGAAGCAACTTGAAAGTTACTATGGCAACCAAATATTCATAGCTGATGCATACCTAGATAAAGCATTGAAGTTGCCTCAAATAAAGCAAAATGATGGAGAGGCCCTGAGAGACTATGCAACTTTTCTTGATAGTGTATGTACTCCATGGCCCATGCAAGGATCCATGATGCGTTCAACAGCAATCAAAACATCAATACTATAATCTCAAAGCTCCTATATCCTTTACAAGATAAGTGGCGAAATACTGCTTATAAACTTGAAGAAAGAGAAGACAGACAGGCAGATATTGACTGTCTAACTATCTTTTTACAATGAAAGGCTAAGATGTTAATGTATCCCATTTATGGAAAAGCTTCACAAGGTAGCACAGACAAAAAAGAAAAGACCGACAAGGGTAGGTCTTCTCTAAAGTATGGCCAGAGATCCGGAAGTATTTTCACTACAAGTATTTCCGATGCTGCTCAAAAGGGACTCGAAAAACCTTGGTCAAAAGGACTGTTAGTGATGTCTGTGCATTTAAAAAGCCTTGTGTATTCTGCAATAGCCAGGATACACTTGCTGACTGTAGTAAAGACAGAATTGACTTTTTAAAATTTAAAGGTTTATGTTTTCACTGTCTCAATCAGGGGCATCTTAGTAAGAATTGTAAATAATGAATGAAGTGTCAGACATGTTCTTTACAGCACCCAGATATCCTGCATATCAAAAATGAGGGTGGAGCAACATCTAAAGCTTCAGCCAGTGTAGCAGTGTCTACAAGTGGAAACCAAGATTGGAACTTGTGCCTTTACTGGGGTCAGAGAAAAATGTGCTCTGTATGTAGTTCCCGTTAAGGTAAGATCTAAGAAGTGCGAGAGGTATGTAGAAACATACGCCTTTATAGACCCCAGTAGTACAGTAACAATTTGCACTGAAAAGCTTCAGAGACAATTAAACCTTCAGGGGAGAATAACACAAGTATTCCTCAAAAATATGAGTAACTATGACAATGATTCAAAAATGCTAACCAAATGTTCTGTATTATCAGATTTGCAAGCGTGTGGTCTCAATGATGATGAATATATTGATTTGTCAAAGGTCTATATGCAGGTCTGCATTCCAGTGAACAGACAAAGTATTCCACTACAAGAGAATATCAATAATTGGGCATATCTTAAAGAGGTACGTCTATCCCATATTGACTCTGAAGTTGATCTTTTAATAGGAATCAACAACCCAGAAATTCTTCAAGCAGTCGCATCAAGGTGGAGTATAGGAGAGAAAAATCAGAAGCATAAGAAAGATTCTAAACTCAATATTTAACCAACAAACACTTGACGATGAAAGTCTCCAAACAGTGATGCGTTAAGTTGAATAAATCATCAATAACAGACCCCTCACAAAGACATCAAACGAACCAAATGAATCACTTGCTGTTATTGAAGACACAACCCAACATGCCTCCTGAACTCTTTTCTAAAAATGACCAGTACTCTTGATGACACTGGAAGTAAATTCAATACATGGCTGATTTGTTTTGGAAAAGATGGTTCAAATGGTATTTGCCAATACTTCAAGAACATCAAAAATTACTTGCACCAAGAAGAAATTTTTAACCAGGATACATTGTTTTAATTGTAGATGATGCTGCACCCCACAATTCCTAGGTAACGGGTTGAGTCATCAAGACAATGCCAGATGCCAAAGGTGCAGTCAGAAGAGTTAGTGTGCAGATCAAAACCAGCACACTAGACAGACCAATGAATAAACTTTAGCTGCTTCAAGAAACAGCCAATGTTTGAAATAAGACATTTTTCAATGTTTGTTTGCAGTGTTATTGCTAAATATTTGAAAACAATAGTTAATGTAAAAGTATAGTTAGTGGCTCTAATTGAAGTAAAGTATAGTACAGGTAATTGTCTTTGCTCCTGCATATCCAATTAGGGGCCGGAAATGTAAGAGCTAATCTTAGAAAGTTAATGCTTTAAGATAAATTCATATTAATGTTTGCTTAGTCATAGTGTAGCCTTTTACTCCCTGTAAGTTAATATGAGATAGAACTTTCTAGGTATAATTAAGATACAGTGTGTTAATTGAGCTAATTGTTGTTTAGAAAAGGTCCCAGTGCTAGCAGAGACTGAAATACCCATTTACAGCATGAAAATGGGATAAGCATACCGTTTTCTGACCTTTAGAAATGGTTCAGCTGTACTGTGAGAAAACTTAAAGAAACAAACAAGATATAAGCCTTAAGCAGAACCTTTCTTTTCTTGTAATACAAATCTTTTCTCTATTTTTATGTGAACTGTTTTACTTTGAATTTTTGCTAAAACGTTTTAAAACAAAGATATTTTGTCTGTGGAATCATTTCAACGCGTCAAGCTTTGTCAGAATCCCATTTTGCATAATAGAGCTGCTGAACTTTGGTAATTTTGGGAAAATGCAGCTACAATGATAGTAAACAAATAACATACAATCAGAACAAAACCAAAAACAAAATCAATAGCAATAAATAAATAAATAAATCCAGTAGAATCAAAGAAAAAACTCACACTAAACCATGACACCAACTTTAAGTTTAAAGTAATAGAGGAACTGAGTTTTCTGTATAATGTAACCTGGAGCTACTGTACTTCCACAGTAATCTCTGAAACCAATTCCAAGATCTGGGACACCCCCATAAAGATTGTTGTCTTCCACTAGTGCTCCTTGTTGTTGCTTCAAACATTGGGCCTGGTTGGATCAAAAGAATTGATCAAAGCTATTTTTTTGTGATTGACAGAGATTCTTCTTATGGCAAGTTAAATCTGTCAAAACATTACTGGAATCATTATACCAAAGAACTGAAGATGGGCAACTGAATAAAGGAGCAAAACAAACTTAAAGTCACTAGAGAGGAGAAAAATTCTAAAACTAAACTATCACTTGAATTGCTTAAGAGATATATTTACCTTTGTTTTACCCTATGAGCAGATAATTACTAGACATGTGCTTTGCCCTAATGTAAAGACAGCTGTGCCCAAAAGGACATTACAATGCTCCTGTAATATCACTTGTATGCATGCTTGTGTTAGAATTTGGCTGGAGCTCCGCCTGGTACTATACATTTTCTCTAGTTTTGTTTTATTTGTTAATTACTATTATTTGCTGTTTCTACAAAACAATCCCATGGGGGTTAGACCTTCAATCAGAGGTAGTTCCTTAGTGATACTTTCAGTTGTGACCTTGGTCTAACCAGAGTTTGATGCATACCTACAATGTTTGGTGCATAACAACATAAATAACACAGAATGAACACCCCCATCTCTGATGTAATATTTCTGCACTTGAAAATTTGAAGAGAATCCCCATTATTCCCCGACCCCCCCCCCGCCCCCCCCGCTCTCAGATCTAAGTAAATCTATCTCTTGAAACTCTGCAGCAATATTAGGAAATAAGAGCACTGACAATTATACTGTATGTCTCCACTTCAGGCACTGGGGCTGCCAAAGGGAGCTGCTCTTGTTGAAGCAGTTTGCTGAATTATTGAGTAGATTGACTTCTTGGCTAAGGCCTTTCATTCAAGATTATTCTGTTGCTAGATTGCTTTTATGATTTTTTACAGGGTGGGTCTTCTGATTAGAACTTATACTCTCTGGATATTTTAGATTTTTGTATTTAGTTTCCTTTTCCTTTAATATTGCTCATAGAATTGTTAACTTGTTAAATTTAGAGTTTTGTTTTTCCTGCTTTTGTATTTAAGTAGTTTTGTTTACTCTCCTTTTATTTTTTCTCTCCCGTTTGCCAGTTTTTCCCTTTAAGTAGTTTTTACTTTTGTTTCCTGATTCGTTTTTTTATGTATTATTTATATTTGCTAAGATCCTTTTGTTAATAAATATTAGTAAATTATTTCATTACAGGGGTTAATACAAGAAAAACATTCCAATATATATGAAGGTGCAACAATATTCAATGCCTTATAAATAATTAGCAGTATTTTAAAAGTAATTCTGAAAGACACAGGAAGCTAGGGCAAGACTTTTATCAACATTTTTACATCCTCAATGAAAAAGTTGGATGAAACACCAAGAAAAAAAATAGAACAGCTATTCTTTCACACAGGAAGAAATGACATTCGCAGTCACCGGTTAGAAGTGCTGAAAGATGACTTCAGATTGCTGCTCCACATCACCCATGAGGGGACCCGGGAGTAAGCTTCATGGATTGTCATCTCTTGGAATCTAAAATAATTCAGATTTCTTACTTCAGATATTCAACTTATTTGTATTTGATTCTAGTTAGTTTAATTTCTCCACTATTTATATTGTGGCCAGCAAGTAGTTCAGTTTTATCTTTCCTTAATTAAAAAAGTCACTGCACAGTGCTGTTTAGCCAATCTGTAAGATAGTCTAGAACCTTTGGGTTATCTGAGGCAATGGATAAATTAAACTGTGTGTCATCTAAATAGCTGTAGTAATTTACATTGTGTTTTGGGATGATCTAGCCTAATGGGAGCATGTGAAGTGAGAAGAGTAACAACCTAGAATTGATCCTTGCAGGATGCCATATTCATCCATCTTGAGCAGAGATGCCCAGACTTCCCTCTCCCTGGCCACTTCTTCTAGGTCTTCCGGGGGAATCCCGAGGTGTTCCCAGGCTAGGTGGGAGACATAGTCCCTCCAGCGTGTTCTGGGTCTTCCCTGGGGCCTCTTCCCGGTTGGACATGCCCGGAACACCTCACCAGGGAGGCATCCTGATCAGATGCCCGAGCCACCTCATCTGACTCCTCTCGATGCAGAGGAGCAGCGGCTCTACTCTGAGCCCCTCCCGGATGACTGAGCTTCTCACCCTATCTTTAAGGGAAAGCCCAGACACCCTGCGGAGGAAACTCATTTCAGCCGCTTGTATTCGCGATCTCATTCTTTCGGTCACTACCCATAACTCATGACCATAGGTGAGGGTAGGAACATAGATCCACTGGTAAATTGAGAGCTTTGCCTCAATTTATAGCAGCTCCTTTTTCACCACAACAGACCGATGCAGAGCCCGCATCACTGCGGACGCCACACCGATCCGCCTGTTGATCTCACGCTCCATTCTTCCCTCACTTGTGAACAAGACCCCGAGATACTTGAACTACTCCGCTTTCCTTACAACTCTTGATGACTGTGTATCAGAAATATGTAACATTGAATATGGCATCCCTTCCCGTGGGCTCACCACCTATGGGAAGGGCCAAGGAGGTCGGGTGCAGTGTGAGTTGGGTGGTGGCTGAAGGTGGGGACCTTGGCGGTCCGATCCTCAGCTACAAAAGCTGGCTCTTGGGACGTGGAATGTCACCTCTCTGAAGGGGAAGGAGCCTGAGCTAGTGTGAGAGGTCGAGAGGTTCTGGCTAGATATACTCGGGCTCACCTCGACGCACAGCTTGGACTCTGGAACCAATCTCTTTGAGAGGGGCTGGACTCTATACCACTCTGGATTTGCCCCCGGTGAGAGGCGCCGAGCGGGTGTGGGCATACTTATTGCCCTCCAACTTGTAGCCTGTCCATTGTGGTTTACCCCGGTGGACAAGAGGGTAGCCTTCCTCCACCTTCGGGTGGGGGGGGGGGTCCTAACTATTGTTTGTGTGAACAGCAGTTTGGAGTACCCACCCTTTTTGGACTCCCTGGAGGAGGTGCTAGAGGGCATACCTTCTGGGGACTTCCTCGTACTGCTGGGAGACTTCAATGCTCACGTGGGCAATGACAGTGAGACCTGGAAGGGCGTGACTGGGAGGAACAGCCCTCCCCCCCCCCCCCCCCCCCCCCCCCCCCCGATCTGAACCCAAGCGGTGTTTTGTTATGGACAATCCGTGACGAACACAGAAGTCCAATAACGAACACCATGTTCAAGCATAAGGATGTTCATATGTGCACTTGGCACCAGGACACCCTAGGCTTCAGTTCGATGATTGACTTTGTGGTCGTGTCGTCGGACTTGCGGCCACATGTCTTGGACACTCGGGTGAAGAGAGGGGTGGAGCTGTCAACTGATCACCACCTGGTGGTGAATTGGCTTCGATGGTGGGGGAGGATGCCGGTCAGGCCTGGTAAGCCCAAACGTGTTGTGGGGGTCTGCCGGGAACGTCTGGCAGAGTCCCCTGTCAGAAGTAGCTTCAACTCCTACCTCCGGCAGAACTTCGACCACGTCCCGAGGGAGGTGGGGGACATTGAGTCCGAATGGGCCATGTTCCGTGCCTCTATTGTTGAGGCAGCTGACCGGAGCTGTGGCCGTAAGGTGGTCGGTGCCTGTCATGGCGGCAATCCCCGAACCCATTGGTGGACACCGGCGGTGAGGGATGCCGTCAAGCTGAAGAAGGAGTCCTACAGGAACCTTTTGTCCTATGGGACTCTGGAGACAGCTAATAGGTACTGGCAGGCCAAGCGGAATGCGACTTCGGTGGTTGCTGAGGCAAAAACTCGGGCGTGGGAGGAGTTTGGGGAGGCCATGGAGAACGACTTTCGGATGGCTTCGAGGAGATTCTGGTCCACCATCCGGCATCTCACCCATTTAATCGATTACGGCTGCAAAAGTTATCGAAAAACAGAGACATGCTCATTCAAGCGAGTCCAAAACAGAACTGATCTCCAGGTAGCAAGATGGCAGCTTTAAATGCCAGTAGCGGAAGTGATGTCATCCAGACCGGAACCAGAAGTGACGTCAGTGGCTGCCCCAGAGCCGGGTGGGATTTCCCTAGAATGGTCTGTAAAAGATTGAGAGGGAAAATTAGTGCACTCCGCCACCCCCTGGTCTGGCATGGAACTACCTGTATTTAAGCCCTTTAGCTGCCTCCTAAACACACGTGTGTGACAGGCGACATTGCGTTGGTTTGGACATGTGCAGAGGAGAGATCCTGGGTATATTGGGAAAAGGATGTTTAAGATAGAGCTGCCAGGCAAGAGGAAAGCAGGAAGGCCAAGGAGGTTATGCTCAACCTTTATAATGCACTGGTGAGGCCTCATCTTGAGTACTGTGTGCAGTTTTGGACTCCAGGCTACAAAAAGGACATAGCAGCACTAGAAAAGGTCCAGAGAAGAGAGACTAGGCTGATTCCATGGCTACAGAGGGGTTGAATTATGAGGAAAGATTAAAACAGCTGAGACTTTACAGTTTAAGCAAAAGAAGATTAAGAGGTGACATGACTGAAGTGTTTAAAATTATGCAGGGAATTAGTACAGTGGATTGAGACTGTTATTTTAAAATGAGTTCATCAAGAACACGGGGACACAGCTGGAAACTTGTTAAGGGTAAATTTCGCACAAACATTAGGAAGTTTTTCTTTACTCAAAGAATAATAGACACTTGGAATAAGCTACCAAGTAGTGTGGTACACAATAAGACGTTGGGGACTTTCAAAACTCGACGTGATGTTTTTTTTGAAGAAATAAGTGGATAGGACTGGCGAGCTTTGTTGGGCTGAATGGCCTGTTCTCAATGTTCTAATATGGGTTGGAGACGGTGGCACTGACCAGAAAGCAGGAGACAGAGCTGGAGGCAACAGAGTTAAAGATGCTAAGATTTGCACTGGGTGTAACGAGGATGGACAGGATTAGGAATGAGTACATTAAAGGGTCAGCTCAAGTTGGATGGTTGGGAGACAAAGTCAGAGAGGTGACATTGTGTTGGTTTGGACATGTCCAGAGAAGAGATGCTGGGTATATTGAGGAAAGGATGTTTAAGATAGAGCTGCCAGGCAAGAGGAAAACAGGAAGGCCTAAGAGAAGATTTATGGATTTAGTAAGAGAGGACATGCAGGTGATGGGTGTGACAGTGCAAGATGCAGAGGACAGGAAGATATGGAAAAAGATGATCCTCTGTGGCGACCCCTAAGAGGATCAGCTGAAAGAAGAAGAAGAGGGGGTCAAGAGTATGTTTTTTGAGCATAGGCTTAAATGTTACAGTTTTAAATAAATCTGTGAAAATACCAGTGTCCAGTTAATAGTTTGCAATATGTAATACATCACAATTAATTTGTCAGAGGTTTTGTAGAAGACACCTGATGGAATAAGACCAAAAATAGAGGTAGATGGTTTAGGACTTGTTATTATTTTAAGTTCAACTAAGTTTACATTAATGAGACAGTTTAAATTACAAGATCCAGTTGGAGATGGATCAATATGTTCTGTTATTTTCATCTTAAGTATGTTATAGACTTTTCTTTAATGGGGCACACTCTTCACACTTTTACTAAGACACGTGGCGACTTCTTGGTTTGTGCTGGATGTTCTAGCTGATTGATATACTAGCTGATTGATAGTTAAAAGGAGAACTCTTTGATTCCCTGCACTATCATTTATGATTTTATTAAAATAAGAGCATCTCTCAGATCACAGTGTACCATCCACTTATGTTCAGTCTTGCAACATTCTTTTTTCAGTTTATATACTTCGTGAATTTTCCAAGGCACTTTAATTTTGAGTTTTTGATGACTTTTACAGGAGCTAAAATGTCTAAAGCTTCCTTTAGTTTAGCAAAGAAATCATTGACCATGATATTTACGTTATCATTAGTTTGAAACTGAGCGTTGGGTTCTGACAGACTTTTTATAATATAAGTGAATTTGATGGCAATATTATTATCAAAGTAACATCTTTGATAAATGGATTCTTCATTTAAATAAGAACTCAAACAAAATACTGTAACACCTTTTATTAGCTAACTAAAAAGATTACAATATGCAAACTTTCGAGGCAACTTGGGTCCCTTCTTCAAGCAGTTTGCCTTGAAAGTCATTACTCATTATCAAAATACAAGACATTATATTATGGTTGCTGATAAATTTCTAGTAATAGTAATAGAGCTGGTGAGTTAGCTTTAATGATTACAGCCAGGTATTCAAAGGCAGTAAAACTGATTTCTTTTAGTTTTTCCCTATATGGAGAGACTGTAAAAAGTTTAAGTTTAGTGGGACAGTTTCAACTAAAACCTGGGTCAAATAGACATCGACCCTAGTCTCACAGAGAGCAAAAGGTCAGTTTTCTTATTAGTAATAAAATAATTCAATAAGTACATTTTACTAGTTAAAACTCAAACATTCATGAAAGCGGTATTAAATACTGTACCTCAGGAGTAGATTGCTTATGAGCTTCCAAATTACATTTGTTAATTATACAGTATTACTGTTATCTGTACTGGAGCACTTATTCCTTTTAATACGTCTTCATATACTTATTAGTATTGGCTTAATCAAGTGCACCTCTTTATATAACTCTAAGGGAAAGTAACTATGATTTGAGTCGCTATTGTAATTCATCCATCCATCCATTTTCCAACCCGCTGAATCCGAACACAGGGTCACGGGGGTCTGTTGGAGCCAATCCCAGCCAACACAGGGCACAAGGCAGGAACCAATCCCGGGCAGGGTGCCAACCCACCGTAGAACACACACAAACACACCCACACACCAAGCACACACTAGGGCCAATTTAAAATCGCCAATCCACCTAACCTGCATGTCTTTGGACTGTGGGAGGAAACTGGAGCGCCCGGAGGAAACCCACGCAGACACGGGGAGAACATGCAAATTCCACACAGGGAGGACCCGGGAAGCGAACCCAGGTCCCCAGGTCTCCCAACTGCGAGGCAGCAGCGCTACCCCACTGCGCCACCGTGCCGCCCACTATTGTAATTATTATTCTTAATTTTTCGGTTACTAATAAAGTCATTTAAATGGAATGATTTATTAGAGCACTGATGCTATGTAAGGTCATTTTATAAGTGAAAGATTGGCATAATTTCACCTAACAATTCATGACAAGGATATTGATTCAATTGTGGATATTAATCTTCATGGGTGTAGTTTAGGGTGTTTGGGTAGGTCATTTGACCTACCCCAAACTGCTAGCGAACCAAAAAATAAACCATAACAAGCACATGGTGTTTATAAAATACCCTTTTTTATAATCAGAAATACAAAATATACAAATTAAATACATACATTAAAACCACTATGCACACATGCTGAAAACTGAGTAGCCGACGTGAATCAGCTGTTTTACCCATAATGGATGAAACACCAAGAAAAAAAATAGAACAGCTATTCTGAAAATTAAGAACAAAAGGTAGAGCTTGCATCTAGACTTTCAATGTTTTGTAATACATTACTTTAACTAAATTGTCTTCTAATTAGCCAGCTCCACTGAGAAGCATCCGACTGCAGAGCCGCAGAGCCATATGTCATTGCAGTTTGTATACGTCACCACACTTTGTTACTGCAGTTTTTTGGTGGAAGTCACTGCATATAATGAGTAGCAGTTTCATAGTGGAAGTGACATTACCTCACGTGTATGTTACACAATAACAACACAACCCCCTAACCTTAATAATACTAGCCACTAACCTTAAATTACACTAATTTTACTTCCACCAAGAAACTGTGGTCAAAAATTGCAGTGACAAATGGCTCTGCAGCGGGATATTATTGGCTCTGTTGGGTTTACAAAGGGTCGAGGAAGTCATTACCTAACATCTGCTAATATATTGGTAGTTAACATTATCTCACCACTGTTGTAACTTTATTAGTTGGTACAACTTGGTTGTGCATCCCTCACAATTCAGAAAAAACACTGGATTATTACAGTCATGTGTATTAAATTAGGCTGGTAATCTCAATTAGCAAGAGCACATGGAAAGCCATTTGTGCCAAAATGAGATAAATAAAAATGTAATAATCAAATAATAACATGAAAAAGTGCAGTGATATATATAAATGAGTCAATAAATTTGAATAAACTGCAAGAATGTATATGAAAGATTAAGAGACATTTTGAAATAAATAATGTGCTGTCTGGAAAAGTCACAATATGAGATATATGAACAGCTTTTAAAAATAAGGTAATTTTTAAATAAAACTTACAAAAGACAAAAGCACAATACTGAAACTGAATAAAATGCTAATGTGCTAATAATTAGTTGTACTAGTATTTAGTATTATCAAATATTCTATTTTATTTTAGTTAGTTTACAAATTTGATTAATTTATGTTGTTCAGTTATAAACAAAAAAAAACATTGGATGCATTTTGCTTTGAAATTAACAGTAATTTGATGCTGTTTATAGGAATTAGAATGACAGACAAAGTTAAGCATTAAATAATAAATGTCACTGTTTCAATAGGTCTGTCTTGCATCTCTGTTTATTTGAACCTTTTCAGAAGAAACCCTTAGGCAAGGAAAATAATTAAATGTACTGAAAATGAAAAAAACTGGTAAGCCAATTTAAAAAAAAAGCTCAGTTTTTTGGAGAAAATGCCCACCCCTCCCGGGAGGCTGGCTAACCTCCATAATCCTCGTCGTATATCCTTTTTAATGCATCTATTACTAGTTACATATGGCTTAACATAACATATATTTTTAGAAAATTCAGCTACTAGCTTGGCTAAATTTGAAATATATCATATTTTTGTATTAAGATTAATTTCAAATAGTCAAAACTGATTAATTAGCTATATTGATTGAGAAGGCCTAGGCACTTTGCCTAACTGGGGTATAGTCCATCTCTTGTAAAAAAAACCTCCATCTCACTCAGAACAAATCAGAATTGTAGACAAAGGCAAGGCAGTTCTCAGCATAGAAAGTCATCAGCCAGGTGTTGAGTAGAAAAAAGTTGATCAAAGGCCTCATGTGATCTTTGGAGGATAAGGAGCAGTTAGGAGATGACAATCATAATTGATGCAGAACAGTGATCTGAAGTCCTCTTCAGTACCACTAACCAGTGAATGTGAATATTATTTCTTTCTGTGTGAACAAACTACAGCAAGGACAGATGAAGCTGTTTTACAATGTCCCGAGCATGCGTGCCAGCAAAGCAGGACATAGACATTTTCCTGCCAAAAATTGCACAATCAAGGCTTTGTGATATGTATTTCCCAGAATGACCACAGCACTTCAGCGAAATGGTTGCTTAAAAACAACATCTGTACTTTTCTGGTCACTTGAGTTGGAGGCCCCCTTTTCTGTTGGTGCTCCCATACTCCATCCCGAGTGGGAGCAGGAGTTAAACAGATACTCAGCAACTTCAGGTGCTGTTGGGGTGTTGGAATAGTCGGCGAGCAACTGCTGGAGAGAGAAGGGAGCTCAGGACGCCCAGCTACATCACACTGTAGCTTAAGGGCAGTAGCAAGGGTGACGTTAATACTGTATATCTATTCCTCTAAAACCTTCAGTTTTTCAACATTGTTTTAAAACTCCCAACTACTGTCTTCCATTACACTAAATGATTTCCTGTAGGGATCTTCCCAGGGCAGAAAAATTGACAAGTCAACACACAGAGATTCTGCAATAGTGTATTCGGCACAGGAAGTGACAACACACAAACAGGAAGTCCTAAGAAGTCCCGACATTAAGTTAATCTTTATTTGTTTGTAAAACCAACAGCTTAGCCAGAAATCTATGGGGGGCAAGGCTCAAAACAAGCACCAAGTTTTTGTTTGTGTCATAAAGTGACAAGTAATTGTTGTTTATTCCTCATTTTTCTTTAATCTAAGCCCACCAGCTTTTGTTTGTCTTGTTTAACACCTTTTTCTACTATACTTGTGTCTTCCCAAGCCTTAACCAACTCCATCTTGAGCAGAAAATTTAACTCATGAATGTGGTATGCTCACAGGCATCAATTCACAGAGAGCAGCTTGCAGCTGATATATGAGCAGAATAGTCTGGTAACCTACCATTGGTAACTGCTAGAATACTGTTACATGATTGGCTTTTACTGCCTTAATAAATCTGTGTAACAGCCAGTGAATATTTTTATGAACTATTCATATGCAGGAAAGCTGCTGCATTACCAGAAAAATTTTAACACCTCTGAATTATCTGGTATTACTTCACTAAAAAGGTTTAGTAATGATTTGTCTCTTTGTGGTTGAGGACTCCCTGTGAATATTTCCTCAAGAAGCAATCATGGCAAAATATAGACCATGCCTCCAGCAACACTTGGTATCATAGCAACCAAGCTCTCAAACAATGTGATGATGTCATACATATCTGACTCAACATGAACAAAAATAGTAAAAATAGAAAAAAATTAATTGACTTACAATTTCTGACACAAGGTCTCCATACATATCTGAGCCAAAGTACCCGGTTAAAGGGCCAGGTACTCTTAGTTTTCCTCGACATTGTTGTTCCAAGGTACAGAAGTGTGCTGTCACCTGACTGTTTGAGGGAATTCTTTCAGTCCTCTCATGGATCTCCACAACCACCTATTTACCAGAGAGCTAGGTATACCCAATTTTTACAGACTACATGCTCTTTAGCATCCTAGGGAAGAACACACCATAGCTTTCTCTTGCTTGACATGGTCATCTAGTATACATTCAGGGCACACTGTTCCCTGTCAGCTTTACTCACTCTGGTATATAAATGACATTTCCTGTTGTGTACATGTGTTCATCTCCCAAAAAAGGTCTGTGCTAGTCTGCCTCCTATTTTGCCCTCTTTCTCACTTGTATGTTCTTGCAAGCCCAGCACCCTGTCACACCATTTACAATATATTGAAACATTTTCCCTGACAGTGCATCTGTCTGATTCCTAATGCAGTGTGATGCAGGAAATTACACCATGTAGCTTAATGAAACACATGTTTCTGTATTAACAAGAAAAATAAATTCCAGCTTGTTTGCTCCCATATTTAACTTACTCAGTGAATCAGCCAGGAGTCAAAAGAACGTAACTTTATCATTAGATACAAGTTTAGATAAAGTCATTTCAATACACACACAAAAACCTATATGAAAATAAGTGATAAGCTGAAAATGTATCTTTATTTTGTACTAGAGTGTTAGCTGGGATTGCCTGGGTGTGAAAGCTGAAAAACAGAAAGTAAAAAGGAATTACAAATTATATACTACCAAACTTAACCAGCACCCTGTCCAGGTGGTGAAAACCTACTCCACCTTTGACGGTAAAAAGGCACCATGGGGTGAATCTACAATGCTAGAGTTGAACCCACTTTATTGCATTAGTGTGAAACATGTGATGCTAAAAGAACTTTTCACTGCTGGTGCCTGAGAAGCATCGGACATTTCTGCTGGGGACAGAAAATATGGCGACTCAAACACATTCTTCAAATGGATAAGAAAAGGCTACCACAAAAGGCTTTATTTGTTGAAACTGAATCTGGATAGAAGAAATCATCACATCCCCTGGGGATAAGGCAAAAAGTTTTATTTCAAAAACCTCAATTATAAAAAAAGTCTGTGTGCCAAATTTCAAGTCTGTGCCTTGAAAAACAAATCTGTACATAAAGAAAAAAATTAACAGAGATTGTACTTTATAGATATAAGGATTTTTATTACTTAATATAATACTGAATCATTACTAGAAAAATTAAAAGAATGCATTTTTTATTTGTCTGCTGCTTTACTCCGATTGTTGATCTTCCTACAAGCTTGTAACATAGTATAGTAGTGTATGAAAAATGATGAATTCAAAAACTAAGCTTTAATAGAGTCTGACCCCAGGAGCATTTCTGTATTAAGGGTATTAATTTATAACAAATAGTTTTGAGCAGACATCAACCACAGCACCAACTGTGGTCATCGCTTCTCTTGAGAAAAGAATGGAGATAAACGCTATCAACTCAGAGAGGGAGAGGCAGGTTTGTTGTACCATGTGAATGTCACTGACAGAATAAAACTGAATAGTAATAAAAAAGTGCTAACTTTTAAAAGTAGCCAAAATTTACAGTGATTTTACTGACTGAAATAAAATATGTTTTTATTATATTACAGTAATAATAATAGCAGCTCACTACTCAAAATGACGAGCACCCACACTCAAACCCGCAACCTTTTCATTATAAGACAGCAGTTCTTACCTCTGCACCATCCAAGAATACATATCTATCGACTGACATTTAACCTTGTGTCTTTAACTCATTGACAGCAACATGTAAATTACATTTTTTTTCTTTGGTTATATTTTTGAATAAAAGCGCACTTGTTTTGTTATACCTTATGTGAAACTGTTTATTTGATATTTGAACTAAAGTATTCACACATTATACACTTTATGTCATTATTACTATAACATGGAAAAGGTTTCTGTTTTAGGTATGTGTTCAGCATTTCTTGCCTTGCATTTCCTGTCATCCTACATTTACCCAGATCGTTGTAGACATGGAGCACACATGAAATGTATGTATTCCAAATAATGATATAGTATTTACCCTATACGACTCCAGGCACCTCACACCCAGATAAACAGACTTGAGCTGGGAGAACTTCAGCTGCGTCAGTGGGTAATGGGATAGCAGGCTGCTTGCTGCTTGTGCTGATTCACACATTTGCAAAACAAAAGATGCTGATGAAGAGGTGCGAAGGAATTTAAGGTGGCCCAGGATTACAAGATTTTTCGTAGGCTTCAGCGATTTTAGTGTTAAATAAAAAAGTAGTAATATATCAACATAAATTAGACTGGCTGGGAAAGATAAAGGAAAAAAAACTGAACTATTGTGAGTGAATATTGAGGTATATTTGTGCATGTCCTGTAATAAGCTAGCATTCACTCCATGTTTGGTTTATGCTGAACCTAATAAGCATACAGTATCTTTGTGATATGGGAGGAAAACTGGAGTATCCAGATAGAAACCCATGCAGACCTGTGTTCTTCAATACTTCAGATAGGCTTACCTTTTAAAGAAAGATTTTTGGGCTTGTTTTCTTTGCACTGGTGGGCTTTTCTCATTTAACCAGTGCTCTTGTCATAAAGTTTGTAGGTAAAGCTGAGAAAAAAAATTAAAATGAAGAAGTTGTGTATCTATCACCTCTGGTTTTCATATAGAAATGACATAATTGCTGATTGCCTTATAACAGGTGTTTTTTTTTATTCCTAATTTTCTTGGGGAAGAAAGACCAACGATGTTGAGATGTTGTAGTGGTACTCAGCAGGTTTTCCAGATAGGTAAATAGGCAAATAATGATAGTCAAGGAGCTTTCACTGAAACTGGATATTATGCATTTGATACACATAACAGATTATTTCAACACATTTAAACTTGTGTTTCATGGAAAGAACAATGAACCAGTCAAAATACCAACCTCCACAAATTAATTCAACGTGCATGTGTTGTCATTTGATAAAATAACTCAAAAAGGTGACTGTACACATTTCCTTACCTTCAACAGGAGACAAGTGACAGCCAGTTTCTATTAAATCAAGTGTGCCCACAAAGTGACATTTATGTTATGTATGTAACAGAAATTCATAAGGAATTTATCAATTGTTACAGTCATTATTTTAAATATTAATGTCCCCTTTTACATTTCCGGAAAACCTCTTCCCAGGAGGTTGAGTAAAATGTCAATGATGCTGCCAGAATTTTTCTGCTTACACTAGACAGCAGTGGAAATGGAGCTGTTAAAATTTCAAAATGAACTCTTATTCAGCAACACATCAAGTCAAGCAAGAGGATAGATGTTTTGCTTCATTTAGCAGAAAAGAAATACAAGTGTCTGAAATCTACACCCCACAAGGCTCCTTTGAATGTTGATTTTGCTATGATGGTGAATTTGTCATGTCAGGAACCAGAGAGGTGTGCAGGTAATACTAAAACCAACATTTCTTAAAGCTGTTCACGTTCACATTGAATGATTTAGATCATTCACTGCAGCACTGTGGCCATTGTATCTGCACACAAACACATTTTTTAAACACCATATGTAAATTCAAAGCAGTGGTCCAAAGGCAATCTATGAAGTAGAAGGACATTCATCCTTGAACTGGAATAATCCCTTATATTATGGTGAATCTGTCAGTAAAGTACGAGTATTTGGTAATTTTGAAAGTTTTAGCTAAATACTCATAATTCTGAGAATTTTTTGTTTATTGTTTGAGACTAGAGAAGGGGTTGCAGAGTTTCATCACGCCTCTGCTAGACTGCAATGATCCAAATGAAAATCTCAAGATTAGCTCTGCTAAATTCAAACTTTGGTTTCAGGTTGTGACTTTGATATAGTACACTGTAGTCAGATTAACTGAGGAGGTAATAGACAAAAATTACACAAGTCAGCGGAAGGTCACTATCTGATGTAAAAGAAAGTTGCCTGCAAACTTGACAGATTTTGTTAAGTTCTACACTAGGGATGTCTTCTGCTATTAATAGCCTCACAGATCTCAGGCAAATGTGAAGAGAGAGTGGCAGTATGTATGTATGTATGTATAAGGCTCTGTTAATTCTCCTGCTTGATTATACTACATTAGGACTGGGTTTATAGGGTTATTAGGATGGTTAGTTAGGGCACAGGCCACCTAGCTTTGTACAGGTCCACCCCAAGTAAAAGTCTTGATTGCTGCAAGATCCCTCTGTTTAATTTAAAAATCTTGCATTTTCGTACCTGTACAATAACAACATTGTTGTTTGTTGCAACACACATAGATGTATTACTTCCTAGGCAGTATGAAGAAAGACATATTTCGATTAAGAAGCTCTCTCTATATATATTGTAATGATGGACCTTATAGAAGACAATTTCCAAGAATGCTTTTAAGGTTGGAAGAGCTAACATGTAACCATTTTGACAATGAAACTCTTTTTAATATTAGCCTAATAAATTAAATGACAGACATCATATACAGTATATATGACAGATAGATAGAAAGAAAGAGAGAACAAGAGAGCGAGACAAAGAGAGTAGTGGGGTTTAGCTGTCCAATGCTAAAAATGTTAAGCGTTAAAATATTAATTTCTTTGAAGTTAATTTACATTGAAATAAATCTATATTATAGATGCTGAAATACACATTAGTAGTAAGAGATAATCAATTTCCACTATGGGAAGAAATTAAAGTTTATTTCTGGCAATTTGTCAGTTTAAAACTAGACTAGGGAAATATGATTAGATCGACTTTATCTGATTAACTGTATCCAATTAACATATCAACTCTTTATTCCATTTTTAAAATTTTATATTGTGATTTTCAGCCACGCTGAAATCTGATTACTTTATGTCATATAAATGCAAACAGTGCAGTAAGGATGTGGCATTGACAAATTGCAATGTGAAGAGAGTAAGTTAAAAGTCCTTCTGCTTCACAGCTTTCAAATTGTAGTCATGCATACTGGAACAAAAAGTGTCTGCTAATACAGAGAAACTAGTATTTGTCTGAGTACATATCATCTTTTAGCAGAATTACAAATGAAGAATTATTCTCCAGAGTTTACAAACATGCTATTTATAGAATTATCTCAGATTTTCAAAATGTGTAATTATTTATATGTTAGAGTGTTTATTCTAAGATGGACTGGTTCCTAGTCATGGAATAGTTTGTGGCGTGCACCCTGTACTACCAGAATGCAATAATTTGAAATGAACAATATTAAGTGTTTTAATTGGCATTGGGTGTTGTACATATTACTTTATGTGTACATGGGGTGTCTGCATGTGTACATTTTTAAATTGCTTTAGTCATGTAGAAAGTAGGAGGGACAAATGTAATCAGTGTATAGAGTCATTATTGTCCCATGTAGAGTACAGCAAAAGTCTTACATGCAAGTGCTAATCAACATGCAACCTGTTGCCATTTTCTGGCACTGTGATAGAGTAGAGCAACCTTACCTCAAAATTTCTTTGTTACAGATGGTGTGAAGATAGCAGACTTGGAGCCACAGAAAGTGTTGGGGAACCAACAGACCCCCCATTCAATTGAAGGTTGATTGGCAGAAAAAAGTAGCCAAAAACAGTATGTGAGAGTGCTAAAATTAGAAAAAGAAAGATGTGCTCCTGAGCAGTCTGTCTCAGAGGCTGAGACGCAACAGACTGACTGACTCATTCCAGTCCCAGAAGGTTTTATATGGTTGGTTCCCAGAAGAGGCATGTCTTGATGATATGTGCACAAAAGTTTCATCACTTGTCATATGGATGAAGTTCCTCTATATTGTGGAGGGAAAACGATGTTAAATTACCAAGTGTACCCCCTCTTGACCCGGAGTGGTATTGCTTACCTGATTAGACCCTTGAGGAAGCCTCCTAGTTAAGTGCATCTCACGTGGGATAATAAAAAAAATCATGTCTAATCTATATAAATAAATAGATAAAGAAGAAAGTAACAAAACACATACATTAATGACACATTGTTTGCATTCATCTCTGGAACTGCAATTTTTTACTTTTAGCATTAGCATTTTTTGCATTATTTATGGAAAACTTACATTGGGAGTAATCTGGATAATAAGGTGTGAGTCTGTTCTATTGCAACTAATTTCTCACCATTACAAGTATTGATTGGCAAAATTCACCAAACTATTATTTGCAGTACATATGCTGTATTCGCTGGTGACCTTCTTAACCAAAAATATTCATGGAAATTCACCAATGAGCTGGCTTAGGAGAATATTTGAGAATGAATCTTTGCAGGCCAGTGTGACATCACAGAACTGTAGCAGCCATGTACAGATCTTTCAAACAGACTTGTTGTAAGATTGTTGCCATCACGACCCAATCAGTACTTCAGCAGTATTTACTGTACATCCCACATGTGTTAACAAAAAAACAAACAAAAATACTTGCAGTATTTTCATTTGAGGGGTAAATTAGCTTAGTGTTGTCTCAACCACTGGGTTGCCACCCACATTTGGGTCTTGGGTTGTTGGCATTGGTTCCTGAGTTGCTGTGGGTTACCTAATTGCTCAACAGCACTGCTCAGTGTTTCCCTATTTGTAAGTGAGCTAATTCATGAAGGTATATGACAGCCCAAGTTAGTTCCATGCTCCGTGGTCGCTTCCATGAACCCCTTGAACACAGAACCGTCTATAGTCATGAACTAAAATGAGCTGGGCAAATGAGGACACACACAGTCAGCAAGGGTGCAAATGTGCAAAAAGTGCCAAGTACTTTTATTAAAAGCCAATAAAATGTTTTCAAATACCAGTGCAGTATTTTTTTTTTTAAAAATGCATAAAATCTATGTGAAAAAGTGGAGATTAAAAAACAACTGATAAACACATTCCATAAAAACTAGGTTAAAATCACAGGCAGGTATATTCCTATAAACCAAACATGTGCCCCCATGCCCCTCTCTAAATTCTGGCGTCTCCTCAGCTTATCCCATCAGTCTGTGGTAGAGCTTTCCGATCAGCTCCTGTACAGCTGTGATTCCACACTCAGTTAGAGTGGGATAACTAGTGGTACACTGACAGTGACAATGCTAAAGCAGCTATAGTATTTGGAATAGTTTGGCCATTCTGTATATGATAACCGGTTGATTAGAAACAGATGTCTTAAACTAAAAAACGATATGCGGTTAATTTCAGTGTATTTGATAAAGCCGCGTCAGGGGTGTGAATCTAAAAAAGAAAGGGAAGCCATACAGGAACAGCAGCACTGCTTGGACGCTGGGTGCCACCAGTTTGCAAAACCGAGCAGAGAACTTGAGTATGCAAGGGATTGAGCTAGCATGAAAATGTGCATGGCTTTACGCCAAAAGTTTACTTTTTATACATGGCGATGTGAGCGTGGAAATGAATGTACGCAACATTTTTGTGTGTACGCACCGTTTATACAAGAGGTCCCAGGTCTTTTTGTGTGTATTATACGAAATGAGATCTGTTCCTGAGATTTTTAAATTCCTGAGTCTTTAATGCTGCATTTAGGGTTATTTTATGTAAGTGATCATTTCTACAAACCATGCATTAAAAAAGTTGACAACTCTGTGGTGTCTAACCTGTAATATAACAACAGTTGCATCAATAACAGAGTGCCTTCATTTCATCAACTATAAGCATTCAAAATACCTACAACAAGTAATGACAGAAGCAATTCAATGCTGTGCTAAGTGATACTATTTATTTCATAAAATAGAAACTAAATAGTATTAAATACAAACAAGCAAAATTATTTTCGTACAACATGACAATAGACTTGGGATGTTGTGAGTCAGGTGGTTTGTTATTCTTGCAAGCATTTCAATTTTTGATGCGTTTGTTCCACGCTGAATTGTACAGCTGCCTGTTTTTTCTTTTTCAAATTGTGCTCTGGCATCTGAAAATATGAACAAACTTGTGTATCTTAGCAACTGGTTGAATGTTAAGAAAGAAAAACAATTATAACAGTGACCTTGAGCAATGCTACAGACATATCCAAAATATTGTGTGACATAATTTTTACAATAAATGGAATTTCTGAAATCCTCCGAGAATGAATTCCAGTATATAACAATACTGACATTGTTATATTTATAGCTGATCTGATAATGTAGAAACTGTACGTGTTTACATAATTCATATTGTACTATAGTACTAAAACCCACCCTGTATAATTACAAAATATGCAAAAACATTTTTTGTTTTTGTGCATTGTGTTCTATTCCCTTAGTGTGCTTTAGTAATAGGCCTAATGTTTGTTAAGGTCATGGAGGTTGAGAAAGTTAAAGTGAGCGAGAGCTTGAGAGAAAAACATTCACTTAACAGTGTTCACAGTGGGCTGTTATTGGTGTATACAGTTTGGGTGCTATCATGCCAATTACAGTGCATCCGGAAAGTATTCACAGCACATCACTTTTTCCACATTTTGTTATGTTACAGCCTTATTCCAAAATGGATTAAATTCATTTTTTTCCTCAGAATTCTACACACAACACCCAAAATGACAACATGAAAAAAGTTTAGTTGAGGTTTTTGCAAATTTATTAAAAATAAAGAAATTGAGAAAGCACATGTACATAAGTATTCACAGCCTTTGCCATGAAGCTCAAAATTGAGCTCAGGTGCATCCTGTTTCCCCTGATCATCCTTGAGATGTTTCTGCAGCTTAATTGGAGTCCACTTGTGGTAAATTCAGTTGATTGGACATGATTTGGAAAGGCACACACCTGTCTATATAAGGTCCCACAGTTGACAGTTCATGTCAGAGCACAAACCAAGCATGAAGTCAAAGGAATTTTCTGTAGACCGCCGAGACAGGATTGTCTCGAGGCACAAATCTGGGGAAGGTTACAGAAAAATTTCTGCTGCTTTGAAGGTCCCAATGAGCACAGTGGCCTCCATCACCCGTAAGTGGAAGAAGTTCGAAACCCGTAAGCGGAAGAAGTTCCTAGAGCTGGCCGGCCATCTAAACTGAGCAATCGGAAGAGAAGGGCTTTAGTCAGGTAGGTGAACAAGAACCCGATGGTCACTCTGTCAGAGCTCCAGAGGTCCTCTGTGGAGAGAGGAGAACCTTCCAAAAGGACAACCATCTCTGCAGCAATCCACCAATCAGGCCTGTATGGTAGAGTGGCCAGAAGGAAACCACTCCTTAGTAAAAGGCACATGGCAGCCCACCTGGAGTTTGCCAAAAGGCACCTGAAGGACTCTCAGACCATGAGAAAGAAAATTCTCTGGTCTGATGAGACAAAGATTGAACTCTTTGGTGTGAATGCCAGGCGTCACATTTGGAGGAAACCAGGCACCGCTCATCACCAGGCCAATACCATCCCTATAGTGAAGCATCGTTGTGGCAGTATCATGCTGTGGGGATGTTTTTCAGCGGCAGGAACTGGAGACTAGTCAGGATAAAGGGAAAGATGACTGCAGCAATGTACAGAGACATCCTGGATGAAAACCTGCTCCAGAGCGCTCTTGACTGGGACGACGGTTCATCTTTCAGCAGGACAATGACCCTAAGCACACAGCCAAGATATCAAAGGAGTGGCTTCAGCACAACTCTGTTAATATCCTTGAGTGGCCCAGCCAGAGCCCAGACTTGAATCCGATTGAACATCTCTGGGGAGATCTTAAAATGGCTGTGCACCGGCGCTTCCCATCCAACCTGATGGAGCTTGAGAGGTGCTACAAAGAGGAATGGGCGAAACTGGCCAAGGTATGCCAAGCTTGTGGCATCATATTCAAAAAGACTTGAGGCTGTAATTGCTGCCAAAGGTGCATCGACAAAGTATTGAGCAAAGGCTGTGAATACTTATGTACATGTGATTTCTCAGTTTTTTTATTTTTAATAAATTTGCAAAAACCTCAAGTAAACTTTTTTCACGTTGTCATTATGGGGTGTTGTGTGTAGAATTCTGAGGAAGAAAATTAATTTAATCCATTTTGGAGTAAGACTGTAACATAACAAAATGTGGATAAAGTGATGTGCTGTTTGTTTTGCTTGCTTTGGTTTTTTTTTTTGGAACATTATAAGTCCACACTCTTATTTTTTTTTTCTTATAATATCCAAGAAAAATTTATTTTTATTTTTAATGGCTGGATCTTTGAATTTGTATACGTGCATCTTCTAAACTTGTGTGCATTACCAAGAATGGTTTTATTAGATAATCCCCCTTGTCCAGCTGCTGATGTTCAAGTTCTATAAACCGTCTTATCTGGGTAAAATTTTATTTTCCCCCCTAGTTTTCTATATTTGCCCACCCACCAACAAATTTCTGACTCTACTACTACTACTACTACTAATAATAATTCTTCACATTTGTAAAGCACTTTTCTGCCTACTCAAAGCACGGTGTGTAGGAAACATTATAATTTCTGTGTGGTTTTTTTCTTTACTTCTCTCCTGAGCTATGAAGTGCTGCTTCAGTTTATCCTCCAAAAACTTCGTCCCACCCAAATTTTTTTTTACCAGTGGCCACTGATACCTAGGAATTTGCGTCTGTAGCTGCAACTTTAAACAATGAAATGAGCCAATCACAAGTCACCACTTCGTCTCACAACTATTATGTGCTCCAAGATTGGAACTCAATGTGAGCACAATGATCTATATTTTACTTGTGTATTGCTAGTATGTAGCTGTTTGTTATATTTTGCTTTTGGTATTTGTTAAGTCTGTGTCTTTTGTTGTTTGAAGCACAGTAGCGTATTTTAGACCACATTGGTCCGGCATTGCAGGTAGACACTTCCCTATCTCTCATGGACCTTTAAAAGAACATTCACCATTTTTATCCACTCAAAATTAGCTCAGTTCGTCCTTTCCCATTGACTTCAATGTATTATGTGGAGTGCAGTGAAGTTCCTAGACATTTGCATGAGGGCAAAGCGACTCATGACAAACAAACTCTGCAGGGTTTGCTCATCACTAATCATTACTAAGCCTACTGGAAAAATTAGTATACTAATAAAGCAATGAAAAGATAACATTTAAAAATCAAATTTCTGCAAAGACTTGGTGTAAACAAATGTTATAGCGGAACTATTTGATGTTGGCATATAGTCCTGTAAACAAAAGATAAAGTATGCATATGCAAATTTAAAGGTGAATTTTAACTTTATAAATTTTTGGGATTTGTTACCACAAAAAAATTAAATTAAACTAAGGTGATTGTTGTTTACTCATTGTATTAAGCTCAAGGTGCCATGCTCACTACCTTCTGTGTCTTGAAAAAGTATTCAGTACATTAGTTTTTAACAACTGACCTATTCACTTTGTCCATCTTAGTAGAACAAAATTTACCCTTTCCTTCTTGCTAAATTGTTCTGCTTGTTCAAGTTTTTTTGGGGACAGTAATGAACACCAATTTTCAAGGCCTGTCATAGGTATTCATTGAAATTAAGACTCGAACACTATATATTTTATTTGGTTTTAGGGTTGCACTGGTGGTGTGCTTTAAAACAATGTTCTGTTGGAACTCAGACTTATTTCACAATACGTTTGCAAGCAGTGATTACCAGGTTAACTCATCATTTCTTGACATTTTGTCTCAATTCTTCTTTCCATAAATCATCACAAGATTGCCACTCCCTGACTTTGCAAAACATCCCCATAGTATGATGTTTGGAAAAAATTAACTACAACATAACTTGCAGATGTACTAGTGTGACCTGGCTGGGGTTGTGTTTTGTTTGCAACAAACTGAATGCTTAATGTTTATATCAAAAATTAAAACTTTTTTTCACATCAGATAAGAAAGACATTTCATCACATATTTGGAATATCCTCTGGGTGATGTTTATCAAACACTTTTAAGTAATAATATCCATATTTTCCATTTAGAGGCTTCTTCTTCTTACAACTTTCCCAGAAAAATTCTTTCTTGTGTATTTCCTTTGAAATTGATGTTTCCTGAAAATTATACTTAATTGCATCTGCTAACCTCTCTAAATTGATTACAGCCACAATTAGTCTTTAAGCAGCTGACCTTGATGTGCTAACATTGGGCAGCTAAATTTAAAAGGATATCCCAATATCAAGGTTGTGCTGAGGTATTTTCTCTAATGGAATTCCCCAAGCTGCTTGAATCTTTCTTTACACTAAAAATTCCCTATACTGACTTGAATGGATTTGAATATTATTTTGCCTTTATTTCAAAGTTCTTGATTAAAAGTCTTTCTTTTATTTATTGTGTACATTTTGAGGACTAATTTAAAACAGGCAGTCCACTCACTTTCCAAGCAGGTTTACTCAAACACTAAAACTGTACATGATATATTTTATTAACTTATTTTCTGTTTTTTTTTTTTAATTTCCATTTGATTTGATGAGATGTGTAAAGATGTGTAAAGCTTTAGAGGGCACAATGTTGTTTAAACTGCTACACATGGACAGAGAAACCTATTAAAAAACAAACACAACTATTAATTATTTAGTTTATTAATCAAATTAGTACTAAATCTAAAATACTATCTTTCAAAATGCAAAAACAAAAAGCAACATTCTAAAAAAGAAATCCAAGCACAAACAAAACAGAAAAAAGGTCAAAATCCATCCCCCAAAATATTCAAATGAAAAAATGAAAATTCCAAGATTCAGAGAAGAAAACCAAGACTAACATTACTAATCAAGTACACCTTCTGAAATCCAAAATCTACATCCTAATACAATAGACAAAAATATTAAAATCTGAAATTATACTGCTTGCACAGAGTGTCCATAGTTTTCAGAGAGTAGGTGGAATCGAGTGATGGCATGAACAAATCAAAATTCAAAATTCAAGCTGAGGTTGTAACCAGGAAGACTACATTTAAATAAACAATTTAAAAACTTTGTTTTGTTTTAAATGATTTTCCACACAAACATCCTTGATGAATGATACCATGAAATGTAGGACAATTTGCTCCACTTTCTTCAGAAAGCTCTATAAATCCATTTTATTCTCCTAACATCACTGGTTCACCATTTATCATAATTCCTAAACATCTCCAAATTTATTAATTTATTGCAAAAACTCCAAATTTATCAACTATTTTTTTTATTGCGTTATAAATGTCTCTCTCTTTTGTGGTTCCATGAAAGGAATATAACTGAAATAATTCTTTCGAAGAAAATTCTTCCTGAGTCATACGTACACATTTCAAAAGCTGATTCCCATCTATTTGATTAATGATTTTGTCAAGACATAACAAAAAATGCAAACTACCTTTCACTATGTCAGACATTTTGTTTGTTGTTTGTTGTCCCATTTCAATAACCATTCTTCATACAGTCCAGTGACAAAGTGGTGCTAACTGAAATTTTTCAGTTACTGTAGCCTCCATGACATATCAACAGCACATTTGTTTTTACCATTATCATTTTCACTTCAGCACTCTCAAGGGAAACAGCTTAGGAAGAATACAAACTGATTTTGAGTGCCTTTGTTATTACAATAAATGTTATTGTTTCATCCTTAAATCTTCAATCAATGCCATTTTATGATTCTCTTTCTTATCTCTATATACATAAAGCAAAAAGATGTCCGTCCATCTGGCATTCGCATCTCTGCTTGAGTATAATGTCATCTGGTGTTGACAAGACATCGAGAGTGTCCTATGAACAAATGCTTGGTTGAATAATATCTTTTCACATTAGATTCCTTGGGTACCGATATAATGTGCATAATCACCAATCACTGCAGCTTCCCATTGTTGTTTGTAATGAAATATTCAGTTTCCCATTTTCCCTGATAGGGTCTACTTTCACTTTCAATGCAACATTTCTTCTTGCTCATTTTGATAACCCTTCACAGGTATTAAAAAATAATTTTCTTTCACAAGATATAGCACTAGTAATGGTTCCATCTGATGGGTGCAGAAGTCATGGAATTGGAGGGTGTGATGGTGTGGGTCAGCTCCACACAACTGGTTCCTTCTGGGAGATTCTGGAACCCGACACTGCTTATAATGTTTCTGAGGGATGAGCTGGTAGATGAGGACCCTCACACACAAAGCAAACGGGTAGGTGCATAAAGGGAGCCAAATGCTCTTATTTAAAACAATTCAAAAATCAAAACAGTGTCCAAAAATTGTGCAGTGCAAAAAGTTCAATAAATACATAATCCATAAAAAGAAGGAATTCAGTGAAGGTTAAAACAATCAAATAAAAAATCCTTTAAAACAAGGTTAAAACACAGCAGCAAACTGTCCTTAAAAACCATGAGCCCGGGTGCAGTCCTTAAAAGCTGACGTCTTCTTGGCTTAACCCTAATGGGTCTTTGCAGCCAAAGAGGCACCTAATCTGAAGTTCAACCACCCTTGCATGCTGCTCCTAGGCTCGGGCCCCTTGTATCACTCACCTCCTCTCTTTCTGAGCTGTGCCCACTATTCCATGGACTTTGTGGAGGGAAAAGGCTGAATTAGGCTGACCATAGATGAAGTGTGGATTGTATGGTGTCAGAATCAGTAACCCTAATTATGTTTAAAAAATGCACTTTGGGGAATCGGTTGCAGCTATGATGATTTTTTTATTTTGTGGAGAAAAGGTAGAACTCATCATTTCTTGGTTAACAATATTAATTTTAATAAATTATATTTTCATTACAGCCTCACTGGTCACAGAAATAAGTTCTGAATGCTTCATGTGGCCTGTGAACCACCAGTTGAACAGCCCTGGTCTATAACATTGAAGTGAAGACTCTATCAACTATTTATCGACTTCTATGAGAATATTACACAATGCATACCTTCACAAAGTAAATGATACAGTTACATTCAAAACACATTACACTACATAAGAAGGTATTCATTTTACTGTCCTGTCTAATACTTAATGGTCATTCCAACCTTAGCAGTCTTAACAACAATTTATTTCTTGTATAGCCCAAAATCACGCAAGGAATGTTTCAATGGGCTTTAACAGGTCCTGTTTTTTGACAGCACCCCAGCCTTGACACTCTAAGAAGATAAGAAAAAACTCCCAAAAACAAAAGCCTTATAGGGAAAAAATCATGGGAAGGGCAACTCAGAGAGAGATCTCTTTCCAGGTAGGGTGGACATGCAATAGGTGTCAAAAAATGGGATAAATACAACACACAAAACAGAACATAAGTAATCCTCTTCACAGAGGTAGATGGCCAATCTATCATTGCCACCTCAGAAATACAATACAATAGTAACGATAAAAGGATTGTTTTCCCCAGTGATTCCAGTGCTCCTTTATTTGAGGTTACTTTTCCAAAGGGAGGCAAGTAACTTGACAGTAACATAGTGGCACCAAGTGCGACATGAGGTTACAGAGAACAAGGTGGGTGATTATAAAATGTTTCCAGCACATACTATAACCTGTGTCAAGCATCAGTTCAAGCAATTAGTATGAGAAAAAAAATGGGTAGGACAGCAATGGTAGTCATGGCTATGCGTGGCACAGGAAAACACTCCATGCCTACAGTGAGGAATATTTAATACTCTAATAAATGTAGGGCATAAATAAGAAAGGTTGGGGATGGCTTGAGTCATAGAAAACATATTTCTGATGTTTGGTTGTCCTGTTGTAACATTCTTCTGTCCCAAATTAGAGGATTTAATTCTCAGCAATGGTAAAAGTTTATTTTTAAGGGAAATTTTTGTTCAACCCTCATCTTTCCCCTATTTTTCAGTGTTTATTTCTTTATCAAATAATAGTCATTTGATGTTTACTTTAATGTTACAGAAATGAATCATTGGCTTTAGAAAACACACTATAGTCAAAATGGTTAAAAGGTTTAAATTCCTGTGATTATGCATCTCTGATTATCTTTAAATTCAACACATTCTAAAGGTGGCACTCCAATGTTTGTATTTTTGGTGATGAGCACAAAATGTATATGAACATTGCAACCCAGTGTAACTTTTATTTTTTTATTACCAAGTATCATTAATAAACAGATCACAGTTTTGTTATGGCAACACATCAGTCCATAATCACAAAGGTATTCAACACATCATCTCAACTGCATATATAAATCACTGGAAATGTCCTGCCATCTATCAAAAAAGATTTTCGCATCCAACATTATCATGACAAAGCTTTGTAACATTATAGAGGTTCTCAGTCAGCGCTTGTTTATATTGCTCCTTTCTGGCAGACATTTACAGTTTTATCAGGGCATAAACAGTGATTTTTCCTTCAAGCAATACATTTTTAAAGAATAAGTTTCACTACTAACACTTATGATTTATTTTTAATAGTTTTTTACCATGTCTACTGCCTGCTGCTTTATAACTGCTTTATTGTAATTATTATCAATGTTTTCATGAACCATTCTTTGTAATACTTAAAATGTATGTCTCATATGACATTGAAAATAAACATAAAATTGAATACAATTTTTTATTGATTATACATTATTTATTCAGACGATCACTGCATCACTTCCCATGGGCTCACAACCTATGGGAGGGGCCAAGGATGTCGGGTGCAGTGTGAGTTGGGTGGTGGCCGAAGACGGGGACCTTGGTGGTCTGGTCCTCGGCTACAGAAGCTGGCTCTTGGGACCTGGAATGTCACCTCTCTGAAGGGGAAGAAGCCTGAGCTTGTACGCGAGGTTGAGAGGTTCCGGCTAGATATAGTCGGGCTCACCTTGACGCACAGCTTGGACTCTGGAACCAATCTCCTTGAGAGGGGCTGGACTCTGTACCACTCTGGAGTTGCCCCCGGTGAGAGGCATCGAGCGGGTGTGGGCATACTTATTGCCCCCTGACTTGGAGCCTGTACATTGGGGTTTACCCCGGTGGACGAGAGGGTAGCCTCCCTCTGCCTTCAGGTGGGGGGACGGGTCCTAACTGTTGTTTGTGCGTATGCACCGAACAGCAGTTCGGAGTACCCACCCTTTTTGGAGTCCCTGGAGAGGGTGCTAGAGGGCATACCTTCTGGGGACTCCCTCGTACTGCTCGGACTTCAATGCTCACGTGGGCAATGACAGTAAGACCTGAAAGGGAGGAATGGCCCCCCAAATCTGAACCCGAGTGGTGTTTTGTTATTGGACTTCTGTGCTCGTCACGGATTGTCCATAACAAACACCATGTTCAAGCATAGGGGTGTTCATATGTGCACTTTGCACCAGGACACCCTTGGCCTCAGTTCGATGATCGACTTTGTGGTTGTGTCGTCGGACTTGCGGCCACATGTCTTGGACACTTGGGTGAAGAGAGGAGCGGAACTGTCAACTGATCACCACCTGGTGGTGAGTTGGCTTCAATGGTGGGGGAGGATGCCGGTCAGGCCTGGTAGGCCCAAACGTGCTGGGAACGTCTGGCAGAGCCCCCTGTCAGAAGTAGCTTCAACTTCCACCTCCGGCAGAACTTCGACCACGTCCCGAGTGAGGTGGGGGACATTGAGTCCGAATGGGCCAAGTTCCGTGCCTCTATTGTTGAGGCGGCTGACTGGAGCTGTGGCCATAAGGTGGTCGGTGCCTGTCGTGGCGGCAATCCCTGAACCCGTTGGTGGACACCGGCGGAGGGATGCTGTCAAGCTAAAGAAAGAGTCCTACCGGTCCCTTTTGTCCTGTGGGACTCTGGAGGCAGCT
Organism: Erpetoichthys calabaricus; assembly: GCF_900747795.2. NCBI lineage: Eukaryota > Metazoa > Chordata > Cladistia > Polypteriformes > Polypteridae > Erpetoichthys > Erpetoichthys calabaricus. The sequence continues at coordinate 183,859,944 of NC_041397.2, forward strand.
AATAGGTACCGGCAGGCCAAGTGGAATGCGGCTTCGGTGGTTGCTGAGGCAAAAACTCAGGCATGGGAGGAGTTTGGGGAGGCCATGGAGAACGACTTTTGGACGGCTTTGAGGAGATTCTGGTCCACAGTCCGGCGTCTCAGGAGGGGGAAGCAGTGCAGTGTCAACACTGTATATGGTGGGGATGGTGCGCTGCTGACCTCGACTCGGGACGTTGTGGGTCGGTGGGGAGAGTACTTCGAAGACCTCATCAATCCCACTAATGTGCCTTCCAATTAGGAAGCAGAGCCTGGGGACTCGGAGGTGGGCTCCCCCATCTCTGGGACTGAGGTCACTGAGGTGGTCAAAAAACTCCTTGGTGGCAGGGCCCCGGGGGTGGATGAGATATGCCCGGAGTTCCTCAAGGCTCTGGATGTTGTAGGGCTGTCTTGGTTGACACGTCTCTGCAACATCGCATAGACATCAGGGACAGTGCCTCTGGATTGGCAGACCGGGGTGGTGGTCCCCCTTTTTAAGAAGGTGGACCGGAGGGTGTGTGCTCCGGTAGTATGGGGTACCGGACCCCCTGATAAGGACTGTTCGGTCCCTGTACAACTGGTGTCAGAGCTTGGTCCGCATCGCTGGCAGTAAGTCGAACCTGTTTCCAGTGAGAGTTGGACTCCACCAGGGCTGCCCTTTGTCACCGATTCTGTTCATAACTTTTATGGACAGAATTTCTAGGAACAGCTAGGGTGTTGAAGGGGTCCGGTTTGGTGGACTCAGGATTGGGTCACTGTTTTTTGCAGATGATGTTGTCCTGTTTGCTTCATTAGGCCGTGATCTTCAGCTCTCTCTGGATCAGTTCGCAGCCGAGTGTGAAGCGGCTGGGATGGGAATCAGCACCTCAAAATCCGAGACCATGGTCCTCAGCCGGAAAAGGGTGGAGTGCCCTCTCAGGGTTGGGAGCGAGATCCTGCCTCAAGTGGAGGAGTTCAAGTATCTCGGAGTCTTGTTCACGAGTGAGGGGAGAATGGAGCGTGAGATCAACAGGCGGATCGGTGCGGTGTCCACAGTGATGCGGGCTCTGCATCGGTCTGTCGTGGTGAAAAAGGAGCTGAGCAGTAAGGCAAAGCTCTCAATTTACCAATCGATCTATGTTCCTACCCTCACCTATGGTTATGAGCTATGGGTAGTGACTGAAAGAATGAGATCATGAATACAAGTGGCTGAAATGAGTTTCCTCCGCAGGGTGTCTGGGCTCTCCTTTAAAGATAGGGTGAGAAGCTCAGTCATCCGGGAGGGGCTCAGAGTAGAGCCGCTACTCCTCTGCGTTGAGAGGAGTCAGATGAGGTGGCTCGGGCATCTGATCAGGATGCCTCCTGGACACCTCCCTGGTGAGGTGTTCCGGGCATGTCCAACCGGGAGGAGGCCCCGGGGAAGACCCAGGACACGCTGGAGGGACTACATCTCCCGGCTGGCCTGGGAACACCTTGGGATTCTCCCAGAAGAGCTAGAAGAAGCGGCCGGGGAGAGGGAAGTCTGTGTATCTCTGCTCAAGCTGCTGCCCCCGCGACCCGACCTCGGATAAGCGGAAGAGGATGGATGGATGGATCACTGCATCATTCAAGTATTTTCCAACAGGCAAAGGTAACCAGGATTGAGTTATAGACCTGCAGTATCAGCATTTCCTGACGAACAACTGTATCTAAGAGCCTAAATCTCATCTCCATGGACAATTCCTCAGACCCCAACCCAACCCCAACCGCTGACCATGGTGAGAAAACATGGTGTGTCTACAGTAAAAAAAACATTCTTAATGCCTGACTTTTAAATGGCTGGGTCAATATCACTAGCTTAGGCACCCAGCCAAGGAATATCCCTTATGTTGTAGGATGATTCATTAAGCAACATACTTCATTTTGAGAGCAAGCACATCTCTGATGAGGCAAACAAACAAGAGCAATAAAAAGAGAGGAAGAAGATCCCAGATTTGACAAAACTAAATAAAACCTCTTACCATCCATTATCTCAAGGTCTGTGGCTCAAACACTGAATTTCTCAGCCAAATAATGTTATACAATTAACCTTAAAAGGCCTCTTTCTTGTATCAAGCCAAGAAAGAAACAGGAAAAAGAGAGAAGTTAAATACATAACAATGTACAGATATAACCATTAAAAATATACAAGGAATCAGAATCAGAATATCTTTATTGCTATTGTAAAGATATTCTGATTCCTTGTATAATGCTGTGTTACTTTTGCAGATCGTACTTTTTCAGAAATTTTCAGTGACATGGCTGCACTAGTTTGTGAAAATGACAGGTGGAGCAGTGAAAATTTGAACTTTTCTGGAGAAGTTGATCTGCAGATGGTTGAAATCCTGGTCAAGACTCTGCAAAAATTATTGAATTTTTTATTGATTTTAAACTGTTGAAGTACTTCTCTCCCCCTCATTCAGCAGTCAAGAGACCTATTTTCAATTCAAAAGAACAGAATTATAGGAATGCATAATTCAAAACCACAGAAAAATGGAACTGTATATATAATATTTTAGCAAAAAAAAGCATAGGTAACAGACATATGCATTATGCGAATTGAGTAATGTGACAGTTTTTTTCTTTTCCCCTTGAATGTTTTTCATATCATTTGCCATTGAAGAGCGTGGGCCACCATTACATTCCATTATATCATAAACTTTTATTTACTCGTTATGCACAAAAACATGAGATTACAATTTTTTCTGTAGAGTCACTATAAACAACATGGGATAATAACATATTAAAAAATATATTTGGGTGGAGTATTCCTTTACCATCACAACTTATGTATGATGTGTAATGGTTTTACAATGCTTTTGCACATTATAAAGTTTATACACTGTACTTCATTCAAAAGTTATATTTACTAGCACTGCTGTGTTCAAATCGCAAGAACTCTCCTTGCCTGTGTGGAGATTTTAATGTTCTAATCGTATCTTATAGAGTGTTCCTCCCACTTCCACAAAGACATACATACATAGTAAGTTAAAGGGTTATTATCGTCTGCCTTCCACACAGTGTTATTGTCAACTCTCATTTAAAAAAAGTTTAATTTTCACTTGTGACCTTTATTGTGGTTTTAATAAAATTTGCCCTGTATGCATGAATATAGATGTCATCACGCAGTTATAAGTGGCTGACAGAAGAAATAGTGTTAAGGCAGAAATTTTTCAGTTGTGGAATTGCTGTTTTTCTTTCTACAGTGTCTTACTGTCTTTTGCCTCAGTTTTACTTTTCCCAGTACATACAGTAATAAGAACACATTCCAGGAAGAAACTAGTTATCTCTTACCAATAGATGCAATGAAAGTCACTCATTCATTTTCTGAACACACTTTAACCAATTTGGGTTTAAGGAAGACCATATTCTAATCCTGTTGCTTATATTTCAAAAAAGTGACCCCGGGCTGATCACCTGGGGCCTCATGTATAACGCTGTGTTTAGAATTCACACTAAAACATGGCATACGCACAAAAACAGAAATGTGCATACGCACAAAAAAATCCAGATGCATAAATCTGTACATACGCCAAGTGTAAAGCACATGCACGCACCTGCCACCCCTTCTCCTCCCAGTATTACACCTCTTTAAAAATGCGGATCAATATAGTTCTTAAGTTCAGCATTTTGTGAAAAGACAATGGCAAAAGCACGGGGAAAATAGAAGAATTTCAGCAAATACCAAGTGGAGGCAAGAAAAAACGTACTATTTGTTGGTTTAAACAGTGATGTAAAGAACAAAAGGAAGTTGATTGAGTGACATAGAGTGTTGGAGGAACTTGAAAGTTCAAGTTCAGAAAGTCACACAGTGCCCGAAATAATGAAGTTGTCAGATATCAAAGTCGCCGTGAAAAGGAAAGGCGTAGCCCACCATGTGAGTGTCATATGGAAGCTTATTAGTCAGTCAGTCAGTCATTGTCCAACCCACCATATCCTAACACAGGGTCACGGGGGTCTGCTGGAGCCAATCCCAGCCAACACAGGGCGCAAGACAGGAACAAACCCCGGGCAGGGCACCAGCCCCCCGCAGGGCAATCTGAGCAAAGTGATTGCAAAAATGTGCCTAACTTTGAAAGGGGTCTGCTCACACTTATGCACATGCATGGGCTGTCTTGCAGAGACAGAAATAAAAAACCACCATCAAAGAGGAATTTCACAGAGTCGCAGGTTGAGCAATCAAATTTAAACAACTGTGGCATTTATGAGCAATAATAACTGATAAACTAGCTGGTGGAACAAGCTGCCTATCTTCAGCCCGCCTTTTAAATAAATGCCTCTGAAGACTCTCCTCTTCAGTGGATACCTATATCAAATATGTGTATTAATGCGGTTTCAGTTTGGGGTTCTGTAATGGAATAAGGCAAAAATATTACTTCTTCATTTTATTGTAATTCATTTAACTGATGATTTTTACGAAGTTTTTATATGAAAAACTCAGTACCAATATCAGTGTGCTGTCCTATTCATTCTTAAAATGTTATGAGATACCATGCACATAATTACTGTACAAATGCTGAGGCCAAATATCCAGGGTCTCACATTTGAACATAGTAAGATACCATTCAAAAAGTGAGTCATTTGTTGCAGATTTGTACATGAAAGTAATTAACCTTTGGTTTATTTTGGCATTTAATTATAGGACAATACAGGGTTCAGTGCAGGAATGTGCAGAAATACACTTAACATCTCTCCCAGTAACAATTTGAACAACTCCATGTATGCTGAACCCTTAATGTCATGGGTCTTACATTTTTTTGCTATCAATGTTACAAAAATGAAATACAATGCTTACTTAAAGACACAGAATTTTTCAAGTGATGTAGTATTACCTGAGGTACATTTTGTATAATACAACAATATACCACACAAAGCTTACATGGAGTTCACTGATTAGCTCTTTTACATGTTCACACTATCAGCGATATTTCTCCACACCATCTCCCTTTCCTTGGCAGATGCTGCTGTATTACTTTTGTTTTAGAGGATATGCCAGTATAATCTTCAAGCACTGCCACCAGCAAATATTGTACTGCTGTAATAAACGTTACTTCCTCTTTTTCTCAGACTTGTAGTCTGTGGTTGATCAGCTGTTCAATTCTTTATTTATAAGGGCTTGTAAATTTTGCCGTGAACATGTGTCAATCCAAATCAGCCTATCCAGGATTGTGTGAGCTGACTGAAAATCAATATTCTAGATTCGAATAATCCTTTGTTGCAAAACTTTATGCAACTTTAAAACTTGTTCTAAGATCCAGATTATCTAATCTTTTTTTTTTTTTTTTTGGAGCACTACCCTGGCTCCGTTTTCACTTCCTAGAACTGTTATCATTTCCATGGTGTGTAGTTTTCTCCCACATCACAGTGTCCTACTGTATATGCATAATTATAGATGTGTGCAAGGTTTTCCCCTGCAACCCTGAACTGTATACACCAGTTTGAAAATGAATGGATTCTTGGATGGATATTTGTAAATGTGTATATTGTAATCAGAGTATCACTGTGAAGCCTTCACTTCTTTATTGAGACTGTGCAGGACTCCTTTAAAAAGTGATTAATCGCACCATAATTGCATCTATTTACAAACAATTACAACTCAATATGATCTGTCGCATTATTGTGTTCTCAAAGAATGCACAAATCTTACTGAACTAACTTTATAATGAGATAAAAGTGGCAATAATAAAAGCCTATGTATGTGGGGTTTTGGGTGTTTTTTTTAATAATAAGCAAAATTACTACAATCATGTGCTGAAATCCTCCTGAGTAGAACACAAAGGATTCTTAGACATTTCTTCTGCTATTTTGCTTTTTGACATGTGTAGATGCAGCGCTGTGTCATCACCAAATGTGCAACATTTTTATATGTAGTTTATACACATATTTATTTAACATATTATTGTGCCTTCTGAAGTGATTTGTCTATTTGCAGTCATTCTCAAGTGAGGTAACGAATTTTCACAGTACTACTGATACTATAAGCTAGTATGATTACGTTTTTGTAACTTTGATATCTTATTAAAGTATCAGTTCCTGTGACATTCCTGTTATACAGAACTTAAAATTTCTAAACATAACACTATAGAGAAAAGCCAAGCAAAATGACACCTTTTATTGGCTAACTAAAAATATGCAAGCTTTCGAGGCAACTCAGGCCCCTTCTTCAGGCAAGATGTAATGTTGATTTAAATAAGATGGGAGAAACAAAAATTAATCTATGTTACACCACTCCTATTGTAAGCATGGAGAAAATTCTAACAATATTTTAGCTCAACAAATATATAAAGAGAAAGTTATAAACAGAATAGCAGGAATTAAAATGAAAATTGGACAGTGAACAGAGTGTAATAACTTATTTATTTTAGGAACACTGTGGTGGGCTGGCGCCCTGCCCCAGGTTTGTTTCCTGCCTTGTGCCCTGTGTTGGCTGGGATTGGCTCCACCAGACCCCCGTGACCCTGTAGTTAGGATATAGCAGGTTGGATAATGGATGGATGGATGGATTTTAGGAACAGTATAATAATCCCATGCTATCGTCTTTTTCAAAAAATTTAGGACTCCTGCAGCTCATCACACTACTCACAGTGGAAATGGACAAAACGTGGGGGCTCAAAATTCTATTAATTCATTATAAATTCAGAAAGCCGAATTTTTGGGGCCTGCTAGAGCTAAGAAGCCTGGCTTGGTGAGTTTGGTGAGCCTCTGCTGAGCAGACTTGGTAAAATTTTCCTTAAATTGTTTTCTAGGCCTTACCCATTTTGCCTAGGAGGATACAACTGATCATGACAAATGCTAGTTATGTTTGCAAAAAAGAGAATAAATTTGAATAAATTATCTCATACTTTATTTCAGACATTGTTTGCAAAGATGAATAAAGACCTTTTGAAAATGCATCTTATAGAACAATCTCATTACTGAATAATGTGTCAAGGTATGGGTAAAAGGTTTAGCAAAACAATTCAGAAAATGCTCCCGATAATAATTTCACAAGCTCAAACTGGATTCACTTAGGCTGACAGCTACCACCAAATGTCCACTATCTGTTTGATGTACTATTCACCCCCTCAGCAATTTACTTCCAAAACTCTTATACTCTCTGGAGTCAGGAAAAAGCATTTGATAGAGTAGAACAGGCATATCTGTGTACTGTACACTTCCTCAGAAACTGAGCACTAGATGCAGAAAAATGTTTTTTCTGTTTTAAGCAAATTAGGGTTTGGTCCAGATATTGTTACCTAGACTATTTAATTTCAGCCAAGAAGTTTAAGTATTATACAAACAATATAAATTCATATTGGAACACTAATCCCAAAAAGTCAGCCCACTGTCAACAATGTTTTTTGCAATTGCTATTGTCAGAGCTGAATCGACTATTACTGAAACTGTTGGCTATTTTTCTTTGGCAACACTTTGAAATAAAGCGATTTATAAGGGGAGAAGGAGAACAAAATATCTCTTTATGCAGACAAAAGTTCTACTCATCATTGACCTAAATGCTTATTTCCAGTTTAGTTAAACTTATTACATAACTTTTACAAGATTTTAAAATTAATTTTAAAATGGTCCAAAGCTAGCTGCATGTTTTGTCTGACAAGGTGCAAAACAATGGTTACCGCAAAATCCTGCCGGACTACGCCAATTGTTTTGTCTAACAAGGTGCAAAACAATGGTTACCGCAAAATCCTGCCGGACTACGCCAATTGTTTTGTCTCAGTAGAGTAGTATATATATTGCTCTACTATCCCCTATTGTATTATTAATATGTAGCCTTAGAATGCCTAATCTCACAGACTTACCACTGTTTATAAGGTACTATTGTATATAACTTATCCCCACCTTCCCTTCTATATCTATAACCTCAGGCAATTAGATGTAGTAAAAAGACAAGCAGAAGTTAAGTTACAGTTTAAACAATGTATTACTGATAATATTCATAAATAATAACAAAATGCAAAGTACATTTGAATATTGGCAACCATACAACCTGATTAAATGATGATATGTAGTTCAGGTGGCACACAGTCTTCTGGTTACTTAAATGTCTCTAGTTAAGGCATCATTGATGCTCAGCTTTCAGCCACATGTCTGTTCAAAATGGCTGCTGAGCTTTGCTGTTCATTGTGTTCTCTTCACCATCACAGGTTAGCAAGAGAGGTGCTTCTTCATCATATGTTGGTTGGTAAGAGAGAGATACTGAGGTTAAACACATACATTTATAGATGTTCTGTCCAATCCCGAGAGCCAATAGGACATCATGGTACTTAAAGGCCTCTGAGACAAGCCAATTCCAAACAGCCATACCTCAGACCAATGGGGGAATAGAACATCTTAACACCTGCCCCCAAACCATATGTTAAAGTACACCTTAGCCCATTTGCGGGGGTAGAAATGACTTTAGCAAGGAAACACTTGCCAAACTGGTTTAAAACACACATCCCCCAAATCCTGTCGTAAAATTCAAACAGACCCATTCCTAAGGGGGGGGGGGGGGGTAAACATTAATTACATTGCTTTGTCTAAATTACAAATAAAGATATACAGTACAAAATATTCATCAAGTTATATGTAAATTCTCACATCACAACACTGCATTACCCAGAATTACTTTGCCATAAATTTTACTTTGATTAGACAGAAAATACTGAGTTTCCACTACTCCACTTTTCAGTGTGTAGAGTCATGAAAAGGATCTCTGTTTTGTTTTTTTTCAAGAACTAACATGCTGAAGTTGACTGGTCAAATGATTACTTTTGTGTATTTCATCAATCATGTGTTTGAAGTTAGAGCCAAAAAATGTGAAATCCAGATATTTACATTTGTTGTTAAATACCACTTCTTTTTTATTAAGAGTATATTTCAAATATAACGTTTTCAATAATTTGAGCTTTTGAAACTGAAATGTGAATGTATTTTTAATCAATAAGTACAGTATTTTGTCTGGTTTTACATATAATCTTTAGATGTAGCCCATGTGAAAAAAGAACAGCCCAGATAGTTTATGATGCACTATGGAAAGCCAAATTAGCCATTACAGATATCTCAATATGAATTTCAGGTATATTTAAATGCAATTGATCTTTTCAGATATCTGAAACTCACTTCGGGATATCTCAACTTGGCCTTGTATTCCATTAAATTAATTTGTGATATTTCAAAATCTTCTTTTTTCGGCTGCTCCCGTTAGGGGTTGCCACAGCGGATCATCTTCTTCCATATCTTTCTGTCCTCTGCATCTTGTTCCATTACAACCATCACCTGCATGTCCTCTCTCACCACATCCATAAACCTTCTCCTAGGCCTTCCTCTTTTTCTTAGCATCTTTAACTTTGCTACCTCCAGCTCTGTCTCCTGCTTTCTGGTCAGTGCCACCGTCTCCAACCCATATAACATAGCTGGTCTCACTACCATCCTGTAGACCTTCCCTTTCACTCTTGCTGATACCCGTCTGTCACAGATTACTCCTGACACTCTTCTCCACCCATTCCACCTTGCTTGCACTCTCTTTTTCACCTCTCTTCCACAATCTCCATTACTCTGTACTGTTGATCCCAAGTATTTAAACTCATCCACCTTCACCAACTCTACTTCTTGCATCCTCACCATTCCACTGACCCCCCCCTCATTTACACACATGTATTCTGTCTTGTTCCTACTGACCTTCATTCCTCTCCTCTCTAGAGCATATCTCCACCTCTCTAGGGTCTCCTCAACCTGCTCCCTACTATCGCTACAGATCACAATGTCATCAGCAAACATCATAGTCCACGGGGACTCCTGTCTAATCTCGTCTGTCAACCTGTCCATCACCATTGCAAATAAGAAAGGGGTCAGAGCCGATCCCTGATGTAATCCCACCTCCACCTTGAATACATCCGTCACTCCTACCGCAGACCTCACCATGGTCACACTTCCCTCGTACATATCATGTACAACTCTTATGTACTTTTCTGCCACTCCCGACTTCCTCATACAATACCACAGCTCCTCTCGAGGCACCCTGTCATATGCTTTCTCCAGGTGCACAAAGACGCAATGCAACTCCTTCTGGCCTTCTCTATATTTCTCATCAACACCCTCAGAGTAAACATTGCATCGGACCGGAAGTGAATGCTGGCGTTTCTGTCTGCCGCTGCTTGCCGGTGTTCTGTTTGTGTACTTTTTCCTAGTCGTTTTTTACTTGTTTTTTGCCTTTTGCATCAGATCTTCCTTCACCTTTGCATTGGATTAAAAACTGATAACACGCATTTGCATCCCTTGCTTCCTCTGGCCTCAACACGAGCCCTCGTAGAACTGTTATTTGCTGGCTGCAACCTGTGTGGGTAAGTGGAAACTTTCTCACTGATTCTCTGCTCAAGTAACTAGTTTTGATGAATACTGTAGGTGGTTGAAACTGCCCCTTGTCAATTGCTGAGTACTTGCGGCAATCCCAGTGGTGACGGTCTACTGGCTAACGTGTTATTTTAATTGGGCCGAGTAGGTACACAAGGGGTACATTGCTTTGCTTCCAATCTGGAATTTGCTTGGGTGAGTTCTGGAAATCTACTAAACCTCATTTGGTTTTCATGGATTTTTATGTCTGCTTTGCTACCTAATGCAGTCACATCTTCAAAACTAAAATATTCACCAGATGAACAAGCAAACTATGAATTGCTTGCTGATATACTGCTGCACCAAGGCATTCTCCGATAACCAAAGTACGTTCACAGGGGCTCTCGTCATCGTCTTTGCCTCAGCAGGAGTAGCAGCGGGTCTATTCCTTCACTTTGGTCTGAAGGACGCACTTGTCCACATACTTTTGAGCGATGTGATAATCATAACATGTTGATTCCTTTGATAAAATCACCAGAATATACGTCCATAGACACTTTGAAGTTTGGATTATTTATTACTCGATCTATCTCTAACAAAGCTCTGCTGATTGGTGATGTTATCATAGACACTAAAATGGACTGTTTATGTCTTACGGAGACTTGGCTGCAACCGGGGGATTATTTCCATCTAAATCAAGCGCTCCCTCCAGAGTTTGTCTGCATCTTCAAATCCCATTTTTCTGGGAGGGGAGGCGGTCTCACAATAATACACTGTAAAGACTTAAAATTATCACCGATACCTCTGCCAGCGTATTCATCCTTTGAACTGTTAGCTGGCACCGGACCTTCACCTATTATAATTGCTGTTTTATATAGACCTCCTAAACTATCATGTGCTTTTATTGCTGAACTTTTTACTGTTTTAACAACTTTGTGTGCAATGTCTACTAATGTCATCCTCATGGGTGATTTTAACATATATGTTGACATGCCAACTGATGCACTGACAAATGATTTTAATGAAATCCTTGACTGTTTTAGTTTAATTCAATACGTCAACTTTTCGACTCATAACGGGTCATATTTTAGACTTAGTTTGCTGCTCCATTATCACACCTCACAATCTTATTCCTATTGAATTATCTATCTCAGATCACAAAATGATCACATTTGAAGTTAGCTTACCTCTCAGTAAATCAAAGGTTCAGAGTGTAATTTCATTTCATAATGTCAAGCGTGTAAACCCAGAGACCCTTATAGATTTGTTTTACCAGCTGAAAATAATATCTCAGAGCTTATAACAAAATCTAATTCTTCCACATGCCAATTAGATCCAATACCTACAAGCTTTGTTAAGTCTTGTCTGTCACATATTTCTCCCATGATAACTACTATAATTAATTCTTCCCTTACTACAGGCACAGTCATCCCCTCATTTAAAAACAGTCTCAATTACCCCAATCATGAAAAAACCTGGTTTAGACCCATAACAATTATCGGCCTATTTCAAATGTTCCATTTACTGTATATCTAAAGTTCTCAAAAAGATAGTTGCCTGCCAACTCCAGTCCCATCTTTCAAAAAATAACCTTTTTGAACAGTTTCAATCTGGGTTTCGTCCTAAACATAGCACAGAAACTGCCCTGGTCAAAATCACAAATGATCTTCTCTGGGCAACTGACATGGGACTTTTATTAGTTCTTGTGCTTCTTGACCTCAGCTCTGCATTTGACACCGTATCCCATCAGATACTTTTGAAACGTCTAGCTAGTTTTGGAGTCTGTGGCCTTGACCTCCAGTGGTTTTCTTCCTACCTCACTGATAGGAAGCAATTTGTTCAAATAAAGGGCTTTAAATCTGAGAACGCAGTCATTACTCAGGGAGTTCCGCAGAGTTCTGTTTTGGGGCCGCTTCTTTTTCTCATTTATATCTTCCCAATAGGTAATTTCTTCCGGCACCATGGTATTAATTTTTATTGTTACGCTGATGACACACAGCTATATCTATCCACTAAATCCACTTCTGTTTTCCCTCCAGATACTCTTATGGCATGTCTCCAAGACATAAAGACATGGATGACTCACAATTTTCTTCAACTAAACAGCAATAAAATGGAGGTTCTCCTCATTGGCTCTAAATCTACACTTGCTAAGGTTAACCATTCTTCTATTTTAATTAACAATATCAACACAAACATCTCTTCCTAAGTTAAGAGCCTGGGCGTTATTCTTGACAGTACTCTCTTTTTCTTCCCATATAAGTAACATTTCTCGAACTGCCTTCTTCCATCTCCAAAAAATGTCTAGACTTCGTCCTGTTCTTACGCAACACAGTACTGAAGTGTTGGTTAATGCCCTAGTCACCTCACGTATTGATTACTGTAACGCTATTTTATCTGGCATCCCACAAAAACTTATCCATTGCTTACAACTTGTTCTGCTGCCAGAATTATAACCTGTTCTAAATCCACTGAACATATTACACCTATTCTTTCTCAACTTCACTGGCTCCCTGTTAACTACAGAATACAATACTAAATACTGCTCTTAACATTTAAAGCTCTCCACCACCATGCTCCCCCCTACCTCACTGATCTCCTCCAGACTTACACTCCCATTCGCTCACTCAGATCCTCATCTGCAGCTCTACTTTCTGTACCACACATCAAACTCAGTTCTATGAGAGCTCGAGCATTCTCTCATAGTGCTCCTCAACTCTGGAATTCTCTTCCCTCTCATATACGTCAGCTCGATTCAATAACACATTTTAAAACTGCCCTCAAAAGCTGGCATACCAATTGTGAATTCTACACTGTTACTCTCTGTTATCTTTGTTTGTTTGGTAATTATTGCTTTGTGTTTTATCATTCTCTTGTTTTTATTTTACTAATGTTGTTTAATTTTATTGTTAGGTGACCTTGAGTGCTAAGAAAGGTGCCTATTTTTTCAAAACCTGGCAGGATCTGATCAATATTATTTTAGAATAAGAGAAATAACTATTACCGCATTTAATACCCTGCCCCATCTCTTATTTACATATATATTTATTTCTCCCTTTCTTTTGCTTATTGTTGTCTTATTAAAAAGCCCTAAGCAATTCTCCTTTAGCTAAGCTCTCCTTCTCAGGGGTGGGGATTGATTTGTCTTCAATTTTGTTTGGTTATAAATTGATCTATTTGTATGGAATGATTACAATAAAAATTAATGATAAAAAAAAAAAAAAAAAGGTGCCTATTAAATAAAATAGCCCAATTTCCACCAGCACCCTGTTGGCTAACAGTACTGGTGGTAGTCGTTGTTAACCTGGTGATATTTGTGATATTTCAGAATATATTTCATGTATCAGATATCAGTTATTTGTTTCATTTTCTGATATCTTTGTTTTAATTTGACTTACATTACTAAATGGAAAAGACGCAAAATAAATGACACACGACATTTAGTAGCAGTAGCAGTAATGCCATTCTTCACATGCACATGCAAAAGTTTGAAAGTATGTGTATTAAGCAATTTTTTTGGACAAGGATGCTGAACATAAAGAAGAACAATATTCTTATGGTCATTAGTATAAAAAGTAATCAACTGTAAATTGGGGATATGGCTAATTTTGATTACTACCACTTGCCAATTGGAAAGGAAGAAATCAATTTAATTCTTCCAGATAAAAGATATTTTTTACTTTGCCAGAGGCACATATAAACAGTTTTCTGCTGCTGCAGACCCTTCAGCAAGAGACATTTATTCTTCGCCTGAGAGGCAAGCAGTTTGACCAGAGATGTCTGATATTCACAGGGTTTATTTATTGAGATGGCAAAACACAGAGTCAGTAGGAACTGCAGCCATTTGCAGAAGGGGTAATTTAAGGGGATTAGAAAAGTCCGCAATATAGATACGGATTTCTCATCACATACCATCTCAATAATGTTCTGGTATGGAGCTTTTACTACCAATTGCATCCCTTTACACAATTTTTAACAGCTTAAATTCTGTAAAAGTATAACTGGAACTCCAACTTTTAATGTTGTAGGCAGCCATGAACATAAACTGATATTCAACACATCTATGTTGTCATTTGCCCTTATATAACCAGCTTATGAACAGTAATTTGTAAGACACAATAAACATTTTATATGTACTTGTTGGTAATAATACAATTATTTTACATTATCTTGCTCTTACTTTTTAATGATATATTCTTGCTTATTACTTTCATTGTTATGCTTTATCAGTCTTTAATAAAAATATGCCTTGGACTTGCCAGGAGAAATGCTGAGAAAGGTTTTGTTTTCATCAGACAGGGTAAAGGTCAAAATTAATTTAAACTCTGATTGCACCAAAATATTTAGGTCTGTAATAAATATTATCTTAAACTTACACTTGGATTTCATCCACTGGACCAATGGACGCATTGGAGTACCATTGATGCTGATGTATGTTGATATCTTTGTTATCCTTCCACCCTACAAATTTCTATAGGCTCTGGCAGAATCTGGAGAAGATAACAGCCAGAGCACTGAAAACATGCCAGCTAACTGCTGCATTCTTTGTCGATTTCTATCAAGGATCTTTCAGCCTGATTGGATTTGTTTGTTCAGAGAATCATTGATACATCTAAATAAAAATTATTTGCATTATGATTTTTTGTTGTAGTTATTTAGCTGACATTGCAGCTCTGAGACAGTACTTTTGGGAAAAAATAACCTTTCCACAGTGTTTTTGGCAGTATTGAACCATTCCTCTTTGTGGAGCTAACACTTTCTGCTGAAAACAAATATAATGAAAAAATAGGTAGTCCAGGAGAATTGATTTGTCACAAGCATAATACAATGATTGTGGTAGGCTGGCGTCCTGCCCGAGGTTTGTTTCCTGCCTTGTGCCCTGTGTTGGCTGGGATTGGCTCCAGCAGACCCCCGTGACCCTGTAGTTAGGATATAACGGGTTGCATAATGGATGGATGGATAATAAAATGATTGCTGACATGGTAGTATTTTGTGACATTTGTTCTGTACACGAGCTGTGGCCACTCCTTTAGGGCAGCATCTTAATGCTGTACAGGAACATAACGCAGGGGGGATTCAGGTAGGTTATTTAACTTACCCCAAACAGGTAATGATTCAAAAAATAAATCATAATAAGCACATAGTGTTTAATGAAAACTACAAAACACATAAATATGTAAATCATGACTACTGCACATACCAGAAAGTTGAAAAAATGTGTAGCTGCCATGAAACAGGTGGTTTGCTGATGGTAGCAATCAGTAGTTTTTCAAAATGAGGTGAAAGAACAAGGAAGAAGAAAACGTTAAAGGTCTGCTGGAGGGTCCCAGAATACAGAACAGCTCTTCCGAAAATCAAGAAAATAAGGTTGAGCTTTCAACTAGAATTTTAGTGGTAGTGAAACTGTCATCCTGTTAGTCAACTCCTGTGAGTCGAGGAAACAATAATCTAACATTCTGGTAATATTGTCCTCGACTTCATCAGGTGCTAAAATTTGGTTGTACAGTCATCCCTCACCTATCGCGGGGGTTACGTTCCAGAGCCCCCCGCGATAGGTGAAAATCCGCAAAGTAGCGACCTATATTTATTTTATTATTTATACATATTTTAAGGCTTTATAAACCCTTCCCACACTCTTATAAACCTTTCTCACTCTCTTGTTAACCTTTCCCACACTCTTATAAACACTTCCTATGTTCTTAAACACTTTCTACATTCTTAAACACCGCAGACCAACACTGCACGCAGCGATCAGACGTCGATGTGTCTGCACTCGCTTTGTGAAGGGGGGCAGCTGAACTCATGCTGAGCAGAAATGGACTTTGTGCGGCTTCTGCCAAAATGCCTGCTTGTCGCTCTGCGCGTTCGGAAGGAGGAGGAGGAGTGGGGGTGTGTGAGGGCTGAACGCACGTTCGCTCAAACCCCTAAGGAGGCGCAGTACGCTCCTGCTACTTCACATTGTCAAGGGGGTGGGGAGCTGAATGAACGCTAAGGAGAAGTGGACTTTGTGCTGGCTTTGCGCTGCTTGTCGCTCTGACTGTCAATAATTTAAAAGACTGTACAGCACCTATTTTCCTGTCTCACTGTCTTGTCTTGCCTTGCGTGAAGTTAAAATATTTTATAATAGTGAGATGTTACTCATATCCTTAGCCCGACATCCACATATCATATGTGTTAACAAAGTGTGTTTTATAAGTTTACATGTGTTTAAAGCATGTGGGATGGGTATTTTAAGGCTTAAACTATAAAAATGTTTATTTATATGGTCTTTCTATATCGCGGATTTTCTCCTGTTGCTGATGGGTCTGGAACATAACTTCCGCGATAGGCGGGCAATCACTTGTATTTAAAAACCCGCGAAGTCGTGAATCCGCGAAAAGTGAACCGCGAAGTAGCGAGGGATTACTGTATACTCATTGTGATTCTGAAAGAAGTATATTATTGAAACTGATTAATGATTTTTATGTATCTTTTCATGATATCTAGAATATATATGTTTTTCACAATATAGGAAATCTCATATAAAATGTTAGTTTTTCAAAAGTTAATGATTAATTTGTATATATTGCTGTAGTTTTCCTTGTGATTATTTCGTAATTGATTTTTTTTATCATTTTGACACAAATGTCATGTCATATGAGCAGGGATGGGCAGCTATGCTATAGGCAAGTCACCTGGATTGCAAGCCCATGCTATTTGACAGAGATAGTTGACTAATCAAATAAAAAGAGATTATAAGTTATTATTTGAGCTAATAGTTATACAGCAACAATACAGTTCCATTTGCATTTTTACATATTGAATAAACAATATCACAGGAATGTGAATAAGGTAACATATGAACTTGACACTGAATCATATTTTCAGACACTAATGAATCTAAAAATCATTCAAGCACACAAACTTCTCATCTATTGCAGGCAACTCTACTGATGACATTTTGCACCTGCATTCATGTGCACCACCTCAGCTATGCAAACCAAGTCAAAGTGAGGAAATGATCAGGGATTTAGACCACAACATCACTAACAGACATTAACCAAAGAGTGCAATGTATGTCAGAAGGTCAGAAAAATCATGACACACCAGCAAAAGACATCTTGCCCAATAATCTTTCTTAGTGGATGTAATATGGTCCCTGGTTGGTGTAGAGCACAAAACGTGATGATGCCTTTTCTGTCTGTTGTGCTCTCTTTACAAGTGAAAGTGACAAGATTCCTAAAGGAGTATTAATTTGTTCTCCATTTGATAAGTTGTATAAAATATCTGACGTTATAGGAAAGCAAGAACGCAAAGCCTGTCAACAAGCTGCATTCAAAAGAGTGAAGGTTTTAGTCCAGAGTATTGAAAAACCAGTCAGGTCTCAGTCATGTTGGACAGAAAATAAGCAGCAAACATCAAAGATAGTAGACATCTACTAAAGTCACTGGCAAAGGACAGGTTCTACTGTGGTGACCAGTGTAGTTGTCTTGGAGGTGACAGTGATTCTGTGAACCCAGGGAACCTCCAGTTTTTAATGAGATTACTGACCAAACATGATTAAATGTTGAAACAACACAGTAATGCAGCTGAAAATTGCCTCTTACTGTTAATGACTTATAATGCCATTTAGATTTTTTTGGTTGTTGTTGCTGCTCCTGCTTTATTTAAAAAGCAACATTATTATATTTTACTATTAGTAAATATTGTGTTCTATTTTACATTTATTTCACAGGGTTTATTTATTTAGTTCACTTCTAAACAAAAATATTGGCTGCATTTTGCTTTGTAATTGACACTAATTTGACAATTTTAAGAGTGAAAGACACAGCTATGCAAAATAATACAAAATAAATGTTCCTGTTTCAGGATCTAGGATCTAGGCCAGGGTACTATGCCACACATAGTGAAAATAAACAAAACAGTAAGCAAATTTAAAAAAAATCCAGTTTTTTTGGAAAAAAATACCTATTGTATGTGGGAGGCTGGCTACACCCCTGTTCTGTATACTGTGTTGTAAGGTGGACTATACATGAGTGATCCTCAAGTTTTCATGAGCGCTCTGCAACTTTTTTATGTGATGCCAGAACAAACATAAATACAAATAAAGCAGGTAGCAGCTTAGCTTAATTTATACAGATTAAAACATGTTGGATATAAAATAAGATTTTTGAACTTTATTAATTAGGAAGCATTAGCTTACACAAATATTTGATTGTCCCATGCTAGACAAGTAAAAGCACATAAAAGCCATAGGTAATCCATTATGTGCCTATATACACACACAAAGTGAATGTTTTTAGCATTATAATACTTCGAATGTAAATGCTCATTAAGTGGCACACATGATAGGCCAGCTTGCACCCTAAAAATTTCCAAAATTTGTATTATGGTTTGATGCACACAATCTGCACCAATGCTAAACTGTTTAATGCTCTCTCTCTTTCTCTCATGCATATCATCAGACTCATACTGGAAGTCTACGGGTGAGAGGTCTGCCAAACCAGACTGGTAGTGAAATTAAACAACTAAAAAAGCATCACTACATGAGTGAATATTATTACATTAATTTACGTAATCGTTCATAGTATGTGCATTGAATCTTCATGTCGGCAAAGGTCATAATAGCATTTTCTATTTCAATTTTCTGTGCTGCTTTATGCTGTGTGGAATTTCCAGTCACTCTATTAAGACTGTCCTGTGTCATTATCAGTTAGCTTTGACAATCTACATTCTCCTGTAGCCACCAAAACGCAAAGTTCTGAGCTGTACTCTTAATGATACTGTCTGAGACAATGTATTTTAAGAATGAACTTTAATTTTTGGAGTCGCCTCTTTTTGTACTCGCTGTGGTGCTGCGCAGGGAGCTAAATGAAAAGAGACCAAAACTGATGTCACCATGAAGCATTCAACATTAAGGTGCTTACAGGAAGTCTCTCTGCATCGGCATAGAAGTTCTTCTATTAGCTCACCCTGTAAAGGAACTGGTCCTGAGGGCTTATATAACCCAGACATTGCGGTTTCACAGCTGACCACTGGCAGATGCCACCGTGCAAAATGTGTAGGCTGGTATGGATCGTGGCATGATTCCACAACAAAGCACTCTGTAAGATGTAGTCATTTTACAATGCTGGACTTTGCTGTCGATCAACAATCTCTGTTCTCTCTGATCAAAACTGGTGCCAGTTGGCTGTAGGCGGCTCAAGCTGGAACCAACACATTCCTCAGTCATTTGGCATGATTAGAGAGAGAGAGTGTGTAAAGATGGCACACTCTGTCATCAACTGCCTCATAGGTCTCATAGTGCTTTGAAGAGATTCATCTGACCATCTTCACTGTTTTTTATAACAGTGTGCTTACATGTACTTCAACAACCAGGTTATTCACGGAAAACTGATTTCTAAAATGCCATCTACTCTAAACCCTTAAATTTCCAGTTAATTTTTAAATTTAATTTTAATTGTTAGTTTAATTTAATTGTATAATTTAATTTAATTTAATTTTAATCAGTAAATTTCCAGATTAGAGAAATCGGGTTTTTGGGTTCTGAGAAACCTGATTAACAGTGAAAGATTTCTCCAGGAATGACTTTGTAATGTGGTCATGTTGACCTTTAACTGGGTTACTGTTAAGTATTTTGTAGTCTGTCCTTATCTACTACATTCTGTCAGTCTGAGCATGTATATACTTTGCACAGTCTTTCAGCATTCAATGGTAGAAGCAGCCACAAAATAAATTTCCAGAGGCAGATGTTCAGGTGATTACATTATTCCTTCTTCTGGCTCAATATTTCAGAAATAGCAACTTAAATTTAAATTTATGTTGATGAGCTGAACGTACAGTGCTAAACTCAGCAACACACAAGAGCAGCAGGGCAACACATTAAAAGTAATGTGCGTTGTGTAGTCTGATTACTTTATAAAGTAATGAGTAACCTAATGCAGTACTTATCTTACTGATATAAAATTCCTGCATTATAATTATTCCAGGAGCTCTGGCTGTAAGGCAAGAAGCAGACATACTAGGTCCTTTGCAGGGCTCAATCGCACAACCATCAGAAAATAGTATGCTGCATGCATTCCTGTAACAGAAACATAAATAAAGCATCACTTTGACTATAAATATTTTAAAAACACAAGAAAATTGTCACAGGCATCATGCTTAGTTTCAGGTTCATGGTGACCAATGATGACATTTTACTCTTTTTTTGTGCAATTTAATGACGTTGGAGAGTTTTGATAAAAGAGAATTCCAGAAGATTGTAGTAGTGTGGTTAGCGTGGTTGGTATAGCTCTTCTGTTCAGTATACCAAACATCTGCTTGTGCCTTATTTTGTAAATATTTTCTTGTATATTTTATAGATATCTCCTAGTGTAGTTTTATTTTGGTGGAAGTAGTTATATATATATTTTGGGTTTGTGGTGCACTTTGTTTTTCTTGCATAGTATATACATTTTTTTTTTCTTGCAAGTAAATGAGGATTTTTAAGAAACCAAGTTTTTGTCTTAACTGTTGTCATGTTAATCTGTTGTCATGTTAATCTGGTTATGTGTGTGCATGTAAACACACTCAATAACTCCTATATAGCAGAATATTGGTTTACAAAATGTGTGTCCATTGCAAAATAACTTTTATAATGCCTCAGATTTCAATGACCCCAAACTCAATGAAACATGTTTTCCATTGTACACCATATGACATCAGCATGCAGCACTGCAAGAATCGAAATACAAACAATACAATTGGCTAATAGTCTCTGTATTGTCTAAGAAAATGTGTTTGTGTAACTAAACCAGGTTTCAGTAAATATCAAGAGAAGATAGTGAAAAGACAAAGATCACAGAGCTTAGGATTGGATAGTGCTCTAATGAGGTGATCTGAAAAATGTCCTCCTCCTAGATAGAGGCCATTTTCATGAGTAGATAGATAGATAGATAGATAGATAGATAGATAGATAGATAGATAGATAGATAGATAGATAGATAGATAGATAGATAGATACTTTATTAATTCAGTATTATACTTGAACAATTTATTATGAATGCAATACATTTTTCCAGTAAAAGGTGTGAACCACCAGGGGGTGTACAGCTCCTCAAACACCTGACACAACAGACACAGAGCACAAATCCAGCACACAACACGTGTTCATTTAGAGTGGGATTTTTCCCTTGTTTCCCACCACTCCAGCACAATACAGAACCAAACACAGTTTACAATCCAGCACTTTGTCTTTCTTTTCTTCTTCTCTCTCTTTACGCCTCCGCTCCTCCCTGGCAAGCTGCATGCTCTTCCTCCTGACTCTAGCTCTCTGAATGGAGTGAGGCGACTCCTTTTATAGAGCACCTGTAAATGTCCCAGGTGTTATATGATCTCCTTCCGGGCATACTTTCAGATGTGGCAGCAGTCCTGCTGTAGACGATGTGGCCATTCCCCATGCACCCCCTGGTGGAGGTCATGGGCCCCAGGAGTGCTAAGCTTCCATGCTCCAAACATGTGGCACCGTAGTAAGTCGGAGGGCTGGCCTCTGTAACCCTGGGGAAGGTATTGCCCCATGCAAACTCCTTCCACCGGTCCTTCTTTTACTAAGGCATCCTGGCTGTAACAAAGGTGTAAAACTTTTTTATACCAAAGAACATTTATGGTTACTCGTTTATAGTCTTCACAGCTTCTGGAAATAAGTATTATTTATTTCATTGTTTTCTTGCTATTGTTACACCATTTTGTTTTGTTGTTAGGATACTGCTCCTGGAGTCCAGAATTACAGAATCTGACATTATTGAAGCGGCACCTTAAATACCGGCCTGTCAGGTCATTTACTATTAGTGATTAAGGATAAAAAACAAAAAGCTGACCTACATTTTAACTAATTATGAGGATTCCTTTCCTGGTCCATTATTTTTTGATTGTGCCTCTTCAACCTTCAGACAGAATAGCCATCATTACTGGAAATTCTAAGCTCCTTCCAAAGGCTATGCTTTTACTTGCACGATATATCTCTAACATTAGTAAAATAAAATCAAAGATACTATCGACTACAACTTTTCTAAAAGCTATGCTGCTGCATGGAGTCTCCAGGAAAGTCTTGGAAATGATCACTTGCTACTGTCAGATGGATTTAATGTAATAAAAAAATTCTTAAAATTATTAATTATGGCTATTGTATTGTAAATAATATTCCCTATTTAATCTTTGATCTTGGATATAATAGTTTTCTATATAAAAACATTGTGATTCATTAGGTATTTTTTTTCTAAATTATTTTTTTTTTATTTTAGTCTTTGTTACATAGAGATAAAAATAAAATGAACTAATAGTCCCTCTTAAATTTGCTTTAGCAATTGTTGGTGATATTACTGAAGAATCATTTTCTTCAATTAAAGAGATGTTCAATTTTTTTTTCTTGAAGCAGATGTCAAATTCACTCTTTCAAAGAATATATGTGTTAAAGTGTAATCTGGTACTGTGCATTTTTGTTGAAGGTTTTCTAATAAAACTAAAACTAATTGGCGCATGATTAGGAGTGATAATTGTGGGGATCTTTGAATTGACAAAATCTGCCATAATCGAGTTACTTGTCAAGGAAAAAAGTCAATTTCGCTGAAAGACTGATGAGGAGGTGAGAAGTAGGTCTATTCCCTAGCTTAAGGGTTTTATAGCCTCCAGCTATTATATAAACCAAAGCCATTCATACATATATTTTCTAATGTGGAATGTTTGGTTCTGTAACAGGATGTATTTCATTTATTCAGGGAAGGATAATAATTATTAAATTGGAAATGTAATTTGATAATAAAAATAGGTTATAAAAATGCATCATCATTTGTTTAATTATAGGCATTTTTAATAGATTTATTGCTATTGAAAACTTAACTATTAAATATCTTCAGGGATTGCAGTGGTGGTTTAATAAATGAATAGCATCCATCCATCCCACTATATCCTAACTACAGGGTCACGGGGGTCTGCTGGAGCCAATCCCAGCCAACACAGGGCGCAAGGCAGGAAACAAACCCCGGGCAGGGTGCCAGCCCATCACAGGGCACACACACCCACACACCAAGCACAATTTAGGATTGCCAATGCACCTAACCTGCATGTCTTTGGACTGTGGGAGAAAACCGGAGTACCTGGAGGAAACCCACACAGACAAGTGGAGAACATGCAAACTCCATGTAGAGAGGACCCGGGAAGCAAACCCGGGATTCCTAACTGCGAGTTAGCAGCGCTACCCATTGCGCCACCGTGCCGCCCTAAATGAATAGCATGTTTTTATTAATCAGTATTACTACAGTTTTTAAGTTGTATGAAACATAGAATATTTGATGTTTTTATTGTGTCCTGATTATTTTCCTTGCAATAAGCAGACATCGGAATATCTTTTATTAAGAAAATACAATTTTTTTGTGAAAATGAATGAACACAATGCATCACTAAAAACATGTATATAACTGAGTGCAAAGCTATTTTGTTTGATAGATTAGGAGGCGAAATCAGTATGTAATGGTATGGCTTTCAACATATTTTTACTGTACTGTACTGTACTATATTTTAAAATAATGCATCAGCAATGTTTTGACAGTCAATATGCAATTCATTAATACTATGTATGGTGTATTTTCCTTTGTTGTGGTACTGGTTTTTAGTGACTGTGGGTTCATCTTTATTGTGCCTTTTGTATATATTGGTAATATTGGTTCCATTAATTTTAAAAAGATTCTCAAATATTGCCACTGTGGATTAGAGGGAGGACGGCATGGTGGCGCAGTGGTAGTGCTGCTGCCTCGCAGTAAGGAGACCTGGGTTCGCTTCCCGAGTCCTCCCCGCGTGGAGTTTGCATGTTCTCCCTGTGTCTGCATGGGTTTCCTCTGAGTGCTCCGGTTTCCTCCCACAGTCCAAAGACATGCAGGTTAGGTGCATTGGCGATCCTACATTGTCCCTGGTATGTGTGTGTGTGCCCTGCCCGGGATTTGTTCCTGCCTTGTGCCCTGTGTTGGCTGGGATTGACTCCAGCAGACCCCCCTGACCCTGTATTAGGATATAGCTGGATGGATTAGAGGGATTTCTAATTTAGTTATTTATTTTTATTATTCTAGTTGATGGAGACAGTCATTCCTCAATTTGTTGTTTTTGGAGTTTGCCAATTTCAAAGCCTAGATGGGATAACATTTCACTTTGAGGACATTGAAAGTTGCTGAAAAGATCTGTTATAGTGTGTTTAGGGACTACTGCAATTTTCTATTTTTCTTCATTAAAAATTATCTCATTTGGTCAGGGAGTGTTCTAACTATTGCTTACAGTTAAATATTTACCTCTTGGAGTGGTCTGATTTGTACTTGATTTAATGTGAGAAAGTATTTTATGTTTCTGAGATATTTATGATGGCAGCTAAAAATTTAAGTGTACTATTAATAGACTTTAGAATGGTTACCTCTTTTGTTGATATTGTCACTTTAGTGCCATCAGTCACTGTTCTTCACCTCTCTGAGAATCACCACATTATCATGGTGGAGAGGTCTGAGCGTCCCTGTTACCCTGGGAGCTATGTTGTCTGAATGGAAGGTCCTGATAGTGACTACCAAAGCAAATTGGTCCCCGGTGACTGGTCATACAAAGGTACAACTCACAGCCCCTAATAATCTCCATAAAGATGAAAAGAGAACCCAATCCAGTATAGGGTTACTGGGGCCTCAGGCAAGCACCTGGCAGACGGACCAACCATTGGGCCCAGTTAGGCAAATCCTGAAAACATAACGTGGAAGCTGCCCTCCTGTGCGCCCACCACCTGCAGGAGAAATAAGGGCCAGGTTCAATGTGACCTGGGCGGCAGTCAAAGGCACAGGCCTTTGCAGATTGGAACCCTGACACACAAATTGTCTCTTGGGACGTGGAATGCCACCTTCCTTTGAGGGAAGGAGCCGGACTTGGTGAGTGAGGCAGAGTGCTACCAACTAGATATAGTTGGGCTCACTTCCTCCACACTCGCTTGTTTCTGTAACCATACCCATCAAAAGAAACTAGGCTCTCATTTACTCTGGAGTTGCCCTGGGGGGAAGGCATCAGGCGGGAGTGGGCTTCTTATTGAGTCCCTGCCTGGTTGATGCCATGTTGGAGTTTTTGTCCTGGAGAACGAGACGGCTGCCTCTGTGCTGATGAAGGTCATGGAGGGAAGGACTGTGACTGCCATACAGTATGTGCCTATGTGCCAAATGCCAGTTTGGAGTACCAGGGACTCCGTAGTGCTGCTGGGAGATCTTAGTGCCAATGTGGGTATTGATGGAGATACCTAGAGAGGTGTGATTGTGAGAAACGGCCTCCATGATCTAAACACAAGCGGTGTTTTGTATTGGACGTCTGTGCTAGGCATGGTTTGTCCATAACCTACATCATGTTTGAAGATAAGGTGGCTTATAAATGTACTTGGAACCACAGCACCTTAGGCCAAAGATCTATGATTGAATTCATAATTGTATAATCAGATTTGTGACTGAATGTTCTGGACACTCGGATGAAGAGAGGCAGTGCTGTCAACCTATCACCACCTGGTGGTAGAGTTTGCTAAGATGGTTGGGGAGGTGCCTGGACAGACCTGGAAAGCCAAGGAATGTAGTGGAATTGGAACATTTGGGGGCAGTCCCTGTCCAGAAGACTTTCAACTCCAACCTCTGAAATAGCTTTTCCTACAATTCCTGGGAAAGGTGGGGATATGAAGTCAGAATGGGCCTTATTCAAAGCCTCCATTGTGGAAGCAACTACAGAGAGCTGCTGTCTGAAGGCCACAGGTGCCTCTTGAGGTGGCAACCCAAGGAGTTCAGAGAGACCATGGAAAGTGACTGTTGATCAGGCTCAAAGAAGTTCTGGCAAACCATCAGGTGACTATGAAAGGGAAGACAGGGATTCACCCAGTTGTTCTCATCAAGGGTGGAGAAGTGCTGACCTGGACTGAGGATGTTGTATGGTGGTGAAAGGAACACTTTCAGGAGCTCTTGAACTTAATGTAAACACCCCCTGTGGAGGAGGCAGAGCCAGAAGCTGATGGGGGATCAATGCCCATTTCTCTGAGGTAGGTCACTGAGATAATTAAGCATCTCCACAGTGGCAAGGCCCTTGGGGTGGATGAGATCTGCCCAGAAATGCTGAAGGCTCTGGACATTGTTGGGCTGGCATGGCTGACAAGCTTTTTCAATGTTGAGTGGTCACTGAGATCTGTGCCTCTAGAGTGGCAGACCACGAATGTGGTCCCCATTTTTAAATAGGGGGGCAGGAGGTTGTGTTCCAACTGTCAGGGGATCACACTTCTCAGCCTCCCTGGGAAAGCTTATGTCAGGGTACTAGAAAGGAGATTTCACCCAGTCATGGAACCTCAGATCTAGGAGGTGCAATGTGGATTCTGTCCAGTGGAATGATGAACCAGCTTTTTACCCTCATGAGGATTTTGGAGGGGGCATGGGAATACTCCCAATCGGTCTACATATGTTTTGTGGACTTAGAGAAGGCATATGACCTTATTCCTCGTGTGATTCTGTGGGGATACTGGGAGAGTATGGGCTTCCCTGGCCCCTAATAAGGGCTTTAGTCCCTGTACTGTATAATCATAGTGTGCACGTATTCGAAAAAACATAAGCACTGCTTCCGGGGGTGTGGGATTCCACCAGAGCTTTGCTTTGTCTTCTATTCTGTTTGTGATTTCCATGGACAGGATAACAAGGCACAGCCGGGGAAGGTCTGGTTTGGTGGCCTTAGAATCACTTCACTGCTTTTTCCATGGTCCTGTTGGCTTTGTCGGGCTGCAAACTCCAGCATTCATTGGGACAGTTTGTGACTGAGTGTAAAGTAGCAGGGATGAGGATCAGTACCTCCAAATCTGAGACTATGGTCCTCAGTAGGAATAAGGTGGACTGTCCTCTCCAAGTGGGACGTAAGTTACTAACTCAAGCGGAGGAGTTTAAGTACCTTGAGTTCTTGTTCACAAGTGAGAAGAAAAGGGATGGTGAGACGGATAGGGGCAGTGATCACAGTTATACGGACGCTATACCGATATGTTGTGGTGAAGAAAGAGCTGAGTCAGAAGGCAAAGCTCTTGATTTACCAGTCAATCTACATCCCATCCATCCATCCATCCATTTTCCAACCCGCTGAATCCAAACACAGGGTCACGGGGGTCTGCTGGAGCCAATCCCAGCCAACACAGGGCACAAGGCAGGAACCAATCCTGGGCAGGGTGCCAACCCACCGCAGCAATCTACATCCCTTCCCTTACTTATGATCATGAGCTTTGGGTAATGACTGAAAGAATGAGATCATGGGTGCAAGTGGCCAAAATGAGCTTTCTTTGCAGGGTGGCTGGGCTTAGAGCTGGTGATAGTGACCTCTGCATCAAGAGGAGCCAATTGAGGTGGCTCAGGCATCTGATACGGATGCCTCCTAGGCATCTTCCTGTGGAGGTTTAATGGGTATGACTAGCTGGGAAGAGACCCTGAGGGGGACCCAGGGCTCGCTGGGAGGATTATATCTCCCAGATGGCCTGGGAACTTGTGGTAATCCACCTACCAGGCATTACCACTTTAAAGGACTGAAAAAGTCATAAGGATAGGATAAAGTCGACTTTTACGGAATAAAGGTTATAGCACTTACCTGTTTAAATCATTGAAGTGTGGGGGTGCATTTTCGCGATCATTTTAACTTTGTCTTTGCAGGTTCAAGCAGCGGGATTCCGGCGACAGGTTGGGAGCACCTCCAGTTCAGGCTGAGAAAAAGGTGTGAAGTGATTTAATTAAGAACGTGCACGCATGCATTAGTGTGAAGAGGGAATTGCCAAGAAAAAATACATTTAGGGACCCTCCATTTCGAGCTCACATGCATGCGAAGCTGTTAGCCCTGTTTATTACATGCCTTGCAACGGTTGAGAGGAGCACCTGAGCATAGGGGGATTGGTAAAAGGGAGCAATGTGTCACAGGATTGGCTAAAGATTTGTTCTCCGACTATAAGAGGCACTTCCTGCCTCAAAAAGGGTTGTCTTTAGACTCGGTAGTGTGGTTAGCATGGTTGGTATAGCTCTTCTGTTCAGTATACCAAACAACTGCTTGTGCCTTATTTTGTAAATATTTTTTCTTGTATATTTTATAGATATCTCCTAGTGTAGTTTTATTTTGGTGGAGGTAGTTATATATATTTTGGGTTTGTGGTGCACTTTGTTTTTCTTGCATAGTATATACATTTTTTTTTTCTTGCAAATAGTTTTTGGGACTCTTTGGTATTCATTGTGTGTAGTTTCTACCTGAACACCTTCTCTTCATTTAGGAAGACTACAATTTTGTGTATTTTTTGTCTTTATTTTTCATTTTTGGGTCTGGAAAATTCACTGTACATATTTTTCACTATTTTTGATTGGGGCATTGTTTTGTGTTTTTCCGGGCATCTGTAAATAAAACCCACTTTTGTTTTGAAAATACCACTTTCTTGTGTCTGTGTCTCCATGTCTGACTTCTCACAAATCTGATCACGGTCGGTCCCGAATTACAAGATGCCCATTGTGTGGTCTGATGCCAGCCTTAGCACTACATGGGGTGTCACAGGACTCCTTGGGATACTAGAGTATGAGTTAGCAAGTGAGATTGGGATAAAGGACTTTTAGCCCAAGTGGGCTTCACTGCTAAGACTATTACCCCCACAACCCGGGTTTGGATAAATGGTGGAAAATTAATGAAAGGGTGAAAATAGGATAACTGTTATTCAGTCCTCATCCTGAGAAATTTTCCATCACTGGAAATTGAGCTGATCTTGGGATATACAGTAAGCATGTAGCTTTATATCATTTTGTTATAGCTCATTCCTTTTTTCATTAAGAAGCTTTGCGAGTCTAAACCTCTGAGTACCTTTGTGAGCAGTGTCAGTTTCACAAGAATCTTGCATTTCTTACACATTGTCGTGATCTGGCTTCTGCATACACAAATAAAAGTCATAAATGGTTTTATTCAGAAGCGCACTTTATTACAAACTAGTATGAACAATGCTGAGGTCTTTAAACAGAGTTTAAAAGCAAATGATAAAACCGAGTTAGTCTTCAGCAACAAGTCAGCTCAGTTTCTGTTTTATCGGATTTAAAAAAATTAAAAATTAGCATTGCTCTCCTTTAGAAAAGTGAGAACGCTACTTTCCACATAGATCTGAAAAACAGAAGCACCACCACCAGGCAAAGACTGTATTAGAGAAATAAGATTTCTGTTATCATGAGACTTGCATGTTAAGGCTGTTGATCCTATATACCTTCTTGTTTACCAAATGTCCACTGCTAAAATTAATAATGCTTCATCTAAATCTATGATCCTGTGGAGGTTGGAAGCTTTATATAGCTTCTTTTTTATTTTAAATTTTCACCTTTGCTGTCAAGTATTTTTCGTGGTCTTATATATCTATAGTTGAAACTCCAGAGCCCCTGGGAGGGTCAGGGATTATGATTTTCTTACATTTTATTTTATGGTGTAATATCCATGTTGGGTCAGTGGGGTGTGGTTATTACAAGAATGTTTTGTTTGGGATAGTATTTATTTTTTTGGTTCTTTCTTTAGTTAATTGCTATCACATTTGCTATTTGAAACTTTTGACTATTTTTATTGAAGGAGAATATATAAAAATGTGATAAAAAAGGCGTATATATGTTTTCAATTTTTTTTCTGGTGACCCAAGATTCTGTTTTTGTCTCACACCTTTGTGTGATTTTGTGGTGTAACTTTTTAACAAGGGGCCTCCAAACTTTATAAAGCTTAGGGTCTTACCAAGTCTAAATTGACACTGATGAACATATAAAGTTCTTAGTAACCACCAACTTGCCTTTGAAATCAGTAGATAAAGGAAGGACAAAAGGAGCAGATTTTATGGTCAGTGTCAGTAGTTATCTTTGAATGTTTTAGGGAAGGAGAGACTCTATAATTTAAATGTAAATGTTGAAATTGTGTCATCATATTTAAAAGGCTTCATCAGTGACCATTCCTATTTTTGATTAACATGATTTATAGACACTGTTGTGCTGAAATGCCTTTTTAAATAAAAACAAATATATACAGTGAATTCAGAAAGTATTCAGAACCCTTCACTTTTTTCACACCTTGTTCTGTTGCCACCTTATGCTAAAATCATTTAAATTTATTTTTCCCATATTAAGCAACATTCAATAGCCCAGAATGACAGAGTAACAACAGGATTTTAGTTTTTTTTTAATAAAAAACTAAGATATCACTTTGACACAACTATTCAGACCCTTTGCTATAACCCTTGAAATCTGGCTCAGGTGAATCCTTCTCTATTGATTATCACTGAGATATTTCAATACCTTAGTTGGGGTCCACCAGTGGCCAATTCAATTAAATGGACATAACTAGGAAAGGCACACACCAGTCTCTGTAAAGTCCCACAGATGACAATGTATATCAGACCAAAAACCAAGCTATGAGATTGAAGGAACTGGCAGCAGAGCGTAGAGACAGGGCTGTGTCGAGGTATAGATCTAGGGAAGGCTACAAAAAAAAATCCTGCAGCACTAAAGAGCACAGTTACCTTTATAATTTTTAAATGGAAGATGTTTGGTACAACAATGACTCTTCCTAAAGTTGGTCACCTGTCCAAACTGAACAATCGTGGGAGAATTGCCATGGCAAGAAGGGTGATAAAGAACCTGAAGGTCACTCGTCTCCAGAGAACTTGTGTGGAGAAGGGAGAAACTTACAGAATGACATTCATCACTACAACACTCCACCGACCTCAGCCTTATGACAGACCAAAGAGAAGCCTCTCCTCAGTAAAAGACACATGAAAGCCCACTTAGAGTTTGCAAAAAAGGCACTAAAGGACTCTAAGACTGAGAAATGAAATGCCTATGTCGTGATGAAACTAAGATTAGTCTCATATCTGGAGGAAACCAGGCATCGCGCATGACCTGTGCAGTACCTTTCTAGTAGTGAAGCGTGGTGGTTGCAGAATAATGTTGTGGGATTGCTTTTCAGTGGTATGGTCTGAGAGACTAGACAGGCTAAAGGGAAAGCTCAATGGAGCAAAGTACAGAAATACTCTGGAGCACTCTGGACCTCTAGACTGAGCTGTCCAGTAGTATAATGATGCTAAGCAGAAAGCAAAAACAACACAGGAGTGTCTTAGGAACAACTCTTGGAATTTCCTTGTGTTGCTCAGCCAGAATCTAACATCCTGGAGAAAAACAGCTGGTCACCAATGGCCTCTATTAAACCTGACAAAGCCTGACAGGATCTACAAAGAAGATTGGCAGTAAAATGCCTAAATCCAGGTGTGCATAGCTTGTCACATTATACCCAAGAACAGTCCAGGCTGCCAAAAGTGGCAGGAAATACTTGTGGCAATGTGATATTTCAGTCTTTTTATTTTTTAATAAATTTGCAAATATTTCAAAAATTTAATTTTTGCTTTATCATTCTGGAATATTGAATGTTGTTGTGGGGAAAAAAATCTAACTTAGATGTTTTAGCAAAAGGCTGCAGCATAGCAAAATGTGACAAAAGTGAAGGGGCTTGAATGATTTCTAAATCCACTATACAGTACTGTATATCTGAGTTAAGGAAGACCACATTCTTGAGGTAAGTAAGACTGACTTTAAAAATAAGGTTGTCATACTCACTGAAGGTGCTTTTCTTTTTCCCTGCATACATTACAGAAAATTATATCACAAAGTTTAGATTTTTTAACATTAAATAATTCAAACAAATTAAAAAACATTTTGTTAGGAATGATTGAAAATGCGTGAATGTGTTACATGCAAAAAAGGACAAACATCTTTAAACTCTTACCTACTGAGTAATGTTATAACTGGCTGTTGTATTGTTGATTTATTTATAACTCTTATTGTTAGACTGGGCTGTCTAACAATACCTAGTTAATGAATAATGATTTGCCAATGCATTTTTAGCATTTTTGAATTTGGAAGGTTTTTTTATTTATTTATCCCTTTTTAGTTCCATTTGATTTAATCCTTAAAACCAGCCAGAGAATGAGGCCATTATTCTTATGCAGACTCTCAATCATTCATTCCTGAAGTTCATTTATTATATTGCTTAATCTAACCTAGTTTGTTGCTGAACATCTGTTTGTTGAAGAGCTTTAAACGTCTCTAGCGGTTTTTCTTGTCTTTGATGGCTATACACCTGTTCTTCAACAGTGCTAATTTAGAGTATGAGGATGTCACTCACACTGTTTGGTAATGTAGTGTGTGTATGTGTCACTGTGATGGTGTAAACCCATTTGCATGTGAGTAATTGATTGATTTAATTAAGGAGCTGCACACCTGTTATCCGTTTAAAAAAGGAGAACTGACAGAGGTTAGAGAATGCAAGACTGCAGGGACACAGCAAGTGTGTAAGCTGGAAAAGACAGACTGCTAAACACAAAATAATAGAAAATGGCACTTCTTGCTACTTTTGGCTTATTTGCCATTGATGACAAACAAGTGAAATGTCATTAGTAAAATAGTAGCAGTTACTTGTAAATATTAAAAAAAATAGTACTAGAAGTTATAAATAAAATTATACACAAAAATCAAGTTAAGCACACCATTATTTAAACAAGATATTGCTGAGGAATGTTCACTACTCAAATATAACATTGCGTTGTCAAAGCCTCATAATCCTATTCAGGGTTGTGGCGGGAGCAGGCCAATATTAGCAAAAATGGGGTACAGAGCTGGAAACCAGTGCATCATAGGGCCCATTCACAAGGCCAGTTTAGAATTTTCAAATTAACAAACTTACATTTCTTTGGGAAAACCAGTGCAGACACAGGGAAAATGTTCACACATCATACTGATGGCAACCAGGTGGGAAATTCAAAAGTGGCATGCTGCATCCATGAGGTGACAGCAACGCCTCCATACTGCCTACTCAAATCTAATTAATGTTTAATGTATTTATTGACAGTACCCTCAGTGGTCCTTTCTGCCAGGTAGAGATGTTCTAGTAATGTGCACACTGAAAGACAATTGAAGTTTATTTCTTGCATTCTTTCTAAACACTGTAGATGTATCTTTGTAGGTGTGCTTGAAGTCTGACATAAACTTTTCAGCACTATGGTGTGTGTGATTAGCAAATGGGGCATGCTTAAGACACAATTTTAGTAACATGCAACTAACTATCCAAATTCCCATTAACTTTTTTTTTCCATTTGTTACTTTTTGTTTCTTTTAATTCTGCATGTACCTAATGCAAGACTTCCTGGTAATGGTGCCTTGTTCAATGATGCAGCAATACAAAATTTAAATGCCAGATCTGCAGGTTAACAATACTCAACATAAAGAATAAATGTACTAATACAGTATTAAATTTGTGTATTAATATTTTCTACGTGTTGTTTTTATTTGCAAATGGTACTGATGTGAGAATTTTAAGGCACCCTCATAAGACCCAAAGTGAATAATATTTACTCTGATCCTGTAGTCTATTTAGTTTAGTTTACAACATTCATTTTCATACGTTTTAACGTACTGTAATATTTCCAATAAAATGGGATGTGGATCGAAGGCTTAATATACTGTTTATAGGTATGTTTCTTGACGTTCAAAAATACAAATTTTTTCCCTGTGTTGTTCCCGCAAATCTTTTCAGAGGAATGCATAGCACCAGGCTGTTAATCACTAGTGTGCTACTATTGACAAGAAATCAGCCACTCACTTGTCTGTGCAGACGATAAACACCATATTATTTAATTTATGCTAATTTTTATAATCTAAGTTTTTACTGTGTAAAGTTCTGTATTTTCTTCACTTTAGGTGGCTGAAGTTTCAATAAAGTTAAATCCAAAAGTCACACAGAATTGGCATAACAAGTGACTAAGACAATGTTTCCTAGTGAGAGTCACGGTGATTATAGACAAAGCAGGGTTGATTAGACTTTCCTATCCCTAGCAACAGTTTTCATCTTCTTCCATGCAATTTCCATACACTCTCAGAAGAGGTGAAATATAAACTCAAGTGGGCTAGGCATAGAACAATGCTTCTGGGAGGTAATAATGACAACATCTTCTCATTTTAAAGCAGCAGTGGTGTCATGTTGAGCTCCTTCAGATCATCAAGCTATTTACAATTTTAGTGAGAAGTGGTAAGGAATTTCATTTCCACCACTCATATACTTGTATGCACATTTGTTTTTCACTAAATCAATCAAGAGTTTTGTCTTACTTAGCTATTGTAGCAATCCATTATCCTTATATCTATTTACGGCTCAGAGATGACACTTTAGATTTCACAATTTTGAATCTCATGCATATAACATAAAGCTACACAAAACCCAATAATGAATTAAGTACTCAACATTTGGATGCACTGAGTATTATGAAAAGATATAAAGAACACAGATTGATACCAACTTGGTAACCCCATGTAATATAAAAGGTTTTTAGGGAAGTAAACTATGGTTATGAAGATAGATGGTAGGAAGGGGCGGGTCCAGGAGGACAGACACCAAAGACAACATCAGTTATGGAAGGACCATCAGTCACCTGGGGCCTCATGTATAACGCCATGTGTAGAATTCACACTAAAACATGGCGTACAAACAAAACTGGAAATGTGCATATGCACAAAAAAAATCAGATACATAAAACTGCAAAAGCAAAGTTCCACACAGTACCCCTTTATAAATCCCTATCAGCGTGAATTTTAACACACATGCACGTGACTATAGCCCCACCCTGACTCCTCCCCAAATTTCACATATTTGAATATGCAAATCAATATAAATAGCTCCTTCTGTGAAGTGTTCTGTTAAAAGACAACAGCAAAAGTACATGGCAAAAAGAAGAATTTCAGTGGATGCAAAGTGGAGGCATGGAAAAATTTACTATATGATGGCTTAAGCAGTGGTATAAGCAGCAAAAGTAAACTGATTGAGTGATAAAGTGTTGCAGAGACACTTGAAAGCTCAAGTTCAGAAAGTCACACAGTGTCCAAAATAAAAAAGAAGTGGTCAGAAAAAGTCAATGTGAAAAGGTGAGTTGTAGCCCACTGTCTGTTTATTCTTTTTCCAGACAATAATTCAAAAGCTGACCCCAATGCCAAGGATGTGTCTCCAGGTGGTGATGGTGCTGCTGGGTGACCATCTGGCTGTGTGCTGATGGACACTGTTCTGGAATCACAAATTGCAGTAGTGGATGTTGTAAGAGATGTGGCCAGTGAACTAAGGAATATAAGGGCTGTACTATGTGATATTGACCACAAATGAAATGAATTGGTTAAAAAATAAATGCTGCATCTGAGTACCTGTTTTTACATTCTGCTAATTACATTCAAACAAAGCTGTAACACAGTCCAATCTGGCTAATCATTTGGTGGGTCAGGGTCACGTTCATCATACTGCATCTCTTCAGGTATGGGATAGCCATGATTGTGCGCCACATTATGCTGCACATTACATGCTTGCACAATGTGACACACAATGTGACTACAGAGCAGTGTGTTAATAGAGTGGAAAGGCTTTCTATCTACATAAGAAAATTCTTTCTCTTAAGACCTTTATAGTGTAGCGTTGACGTCAAGTGCCACAACAGGAAGATCCTCTGCTCTTTACATGGCTGTTTGAGGTGACTTGCAATCCTTAAAATGATTACTTGCCTTTTGCCACACTAGTTGGAAAAAGTACCTCCAACTGTGCAGAGTTGCTGTTTTTATAGACTCTCCTGCTATAGACGATGTAATGTCAGCTCATTCTTTTGGTGATTCATTCCTGGCTGAAATAACTTGTTTAGCACCTTTGCAATATCAATGTGAATGCAGTTGACCGACATTTATATTTGTAAAACCGGACATTGCTGCAAATTGCACTTTGATGCTTGCCTGTTCAACCACAGGAAATGTTATATATCTGGATGAAATACGGATAATACCATCCCATGCTGCCGACATGGTGGGACTCAGTGATGATTGTGAAATAACCATTCAGTCAGCAAGTTCACATTGAAAAGCTCCTGTGGCTAAAAAGTAGAGGCTGGACAGAACTTGCAAAGGAGCAGTTACAGCGCAACTCCTCAAAGTCAGCCTTTATAAAGCTGGCACTAGTTCAGCACACAGCTCCAAGAGGATAGCTCTTGGAAATCGAAATCGACATAGAACAAAGTCAACATCATCTATAAATACACACTCTTCTAGTTCTTCCATTTGCAATGCCTTTTAACAACGCTAAAGCAATTATGGTAGTTGGAATAGTTTGACCATTCTGTGCACCATTATATTGTTACAGAGTGATTACAATCAAGTGAATTAAATTTGTAGGGGACACCACTCAGTGTAAGTGTACAATTTATTTATCCAGTATCTTATTCATCCTATAATTCAGCCTGCTTAACATGAATGGTAGTACGTTCTGTTACTGCTTTGGTATTACTGCAATTATTTTTTACTACATTTTAGCATGCAAGTATGAGTACCATTTCCTCCATCTCCATTGCTCAGCAAACTTTAGATTTTTTTGGTGTTTATTTATTTTCACCAGTTTTTTTACACATGGCCTTGTATATGTTACTTGGTTTGAATAGCTTCAAGAACTAAAGTTAGTTCTATATATAGAAAAGCAAGTAAAGCTAATTCCCAGTGAAGACAGGATTTACTCAAAATATTGTGTATAGTGTATTTTCTGATTAAATGTGTTATTTAATTCAATAAGTAGCTACTAGCTTAGCAGACCCTGTCTCACATTGCATTCAGCACTTTAGTAATTTTAATCCTGTAACTGAGCAGGAAGTCTTAACTTTAATTTCTAAAATGAAGCCCACTACTTGTTCCCTACATCCAGTGCCAACAAAACTAGTAAAAAGTGCAATGAATGTTCTTGCAGTGCCTATTCTAAACATTATCAGTAGTTCATTATTGCATGGCACAGTACCTGATACACTAAAAGTGTCAGTCATTAAACCATTACTTAAAAAGTCAGACCTAGACCCACACATACTAAATAATTAAAGGCCTATTTCAAATCTACCGTTTCTCTCTAAAATACTAGAAAAAGTAGTCGCCAAACACCTTCAGTCACACCTTATGCATTATAATTTATTTGAGAAATTCCAGTCTGGTTTTCGCACTGGTCATAGTACAGAAACAGCACTAACGCGGGTTGTAAATGACATTCTGATATCCTCTGATGAAGGAAACTCAACTGTAATTATGTTGTTGGACTTAAGTGCAGCATTTGACACCATCGACCATTCTATTTTACTACACAGGCTTGAAAATGATGTTGGGCTTACAGGCACCGTGCTCGCTTGGTTTAGTTCTTACTTATGAAATCGATTCCAATATGTACAGAAATGTGCTGACAGTATTCCATCATTATACACAGAAGTTCAATATGGTGTCCTGCAGGGCTCAGTACTGAGACCTTTACTGTTTTCACTTTACATGCTTCCACTGGGATCTATCATTAGGAAACATAATGTTAATTTTCACTCGTATGCAGATGACACCCAGTTATACCTTTCATTTAAATCAGATGAAGTTTCTCAGATGTTGTCTTTAATTAGTTGTGTTAGCGAATTAAAGGACTGGATGAATGAGAACTACTTGTCTTTAAATACAGATAAAACAGAGATGTTAATTGTTGGAGGGAATGACGCTGATCATAACAATATTTTGTCATCATTTAACTCAGTTGGAATCCCAATTAATTTTACTGAATCAACCCGCAATCTAGGAGTTATCTTAGACTCTAGCACAGGGGTCTGCAACCTTCACTATCAAAAGAGCCATTTTGCCCCCTCTTCCTCCAAAGAAAAATAGTCTGGAGCCGCAAAACATAACACAGCTTATAAACTTTTAAAAGTTTTAATCTTTTTTTAGATTTTACATGTTTCAACCACGGAATACAACAAACAGAAGTGCAGTGTGCATGTGTAGGCCTACTTTGAAATAAATTTAACTGAACTCTGTAGGCCTATTTGAGTCCTTCCTATACCTGTATAAAATTAAAATAAAAACTAGCCCACTTTAATATAAATAAAACATTTAGCTGTAGCTTAGCAGCTTTAAAAAAGTAAACATAAAATTCCATTTCAGTGTGCTCTCATCCTCTTCAGGTTTCCCTCTCAGCCAGCAATCAACTGAAGCACCTGAACATACAAAAAAACCTACATCAGCTCCGGGTCTGAAATAAATGTGTTTTTTTTTTTTTTTTTTTAAATATTAGCCTATTAAATGCTATTGTTCTCACCTGTTTAATGTGACTTCTGTTTCTGAAGTTCGCTGCAGATCATCTCTAGCACTTTGAGCTACTTTTTGTATGAAAATGTGCTATATAAATAAATGTTGTTGTTGTTCTATGTCGGGGCTATACGATGTGACTTTGACCTTCACACAGGACTGCAGGCTCATGTGTGAGGTGGGAGAGATAGTTGGACTTTATGAAGTTCATGCTTGAGAAAACTTGCTCACATAAGTATGTTGAGCCAAAGATGGACAGGACTCCAAATGCATATTTTTCGGGTTTGGGGAGGTTTTCAATATCAGTCCATTTGTGCTCTTTAGCGAGAGTAGCCTTCTGACGGGCGACTTCTTCAAGATCCGCTGTCAGGCATTTGAACTTGGACACCCATAAATCTTTATCCGCTATGCGGCCAGTTCAATTTCTAGATCGGGCTTACTTACTCCTGTGAATGCGGATGTGTTCAGCAGGGATGGGTCGATGTCCAGGGAAGGAGAGAGTGTTTTTTTTCTTTCTGAACTCACTGAATCTTTCTCTAAATGCAGCTTGCATTGCAATAATTGTACGGTGGAAATAATCACAATTTATGTGAATGTTCACTGCTTTGAACTCTCTCAGGGAGGGGAAGTGAGAGAGTGTACCTTTCTGTACATCTCTGGCAAACACTGTCATCATGCGCTCAAACACCAAAACATCCTACGCCAAAACATTTAAAGTCAGAGAATAGATGCTCTGATATTTTTATGAACGATTCTTTCATGTATTCTCCGTCTGTGAACGGCTTACCCCTCCTTACGATCTCTTGAGCTGCCACAAAACTAGCAGCTGTAGTTGATTGTGGAGAAGTGATCCACTTTTTGAAAGTATGTTTGCTCTGTTCAGCTTTCCGTTGCAGTTCCGAAATTGCTCTCTTTCGCTCATCTTCACTTGGGTATTTTTCAGTGAATGCTGAGTGCTTGTTTCGAAAATGTCTTTCAACGTTACATTTTTTGTTGTTCGATAATTTATCGCCACATATTAAGCACACCGGTAAGCCAGCGTCGTTGGCGGTGAAGGCAAATGCTTCTGTCCATGCAGAATTAAACTCTCTGTTCTCTTCTGGGATTTTTCATTTTTGGGATTTATTCATGGTTAGTGCAGGGGTCGCACACTCCAGAAGCCACCTGCAGGTAAAGGCGAGGGCTATAGACGTAGATGTGACGCATATTTTAGTTGACAAATTATAAATAAAAAATAAAAATAAAAATTAGATGTTAAAGTGTATAACAGTAGTAGTAGTAAATAAACATTATATATATTACATATATTATATACAAATTAAATTAAGAAATTGCCGTTATTCATTTTCATGTTTTTTGTTTTTTTTGTCAAGGCCAAAAGGAGCCATTACAAGGAGGCTGAAGAGCCGCATGCGGCTCCAGAGCCGCGGGTTGCCGACCCCTGCTCTAGCATGTCATTTAAAGCGCATATTACAAAGTTGTCCAAAACATGCTTCTTCCATCTTACAACTGTTAGGAAATTAAGGCACTTTCTAAATAAACAGGATTCTGAGAAATTAATTCATGCATTTATCTCTAGTAGGATTGACTACTGCAATACGGTGTTCACTGGATGTTCAAACTGTTCTTTATACAGCCTCCAGTTAATACAAAATGTGGCTGCAAGAATTATTACAAGAACAAGCAAATACGAACACATAACTCCAGTTCTTAAATCCTTTCACTGGCTCCCGGTTAAGTTTAGGACAGATTTCAAAATCCTTCTTTTAACATATAAAGCATGAAATGGCCGAGGTCCGACTTACTTGTCTGAACTTATCATGACTTATAAACCAGAGCGCACATTAAGATCTCAAGATGCTGGTCTGGTTATGGTTCCAAGGATTAATAAAATAACAATGGGAGGTTGAGCTTTTAGTTACAGGGCCCCTAAACTGTGGAATGGTCTGCCTGCTACTATAAGAGATGCCCCTTCGGTCTCAGCTTTTAAATCCTGGCTGAAGACTCACTACTTCAGTTTAGCATATCCTGACTAGAGCTGCTGATTAACTGTACATACTGCATCTCTGTTGTTAGTCATTAACACTAAAATATAAGTAATATGATAGTTAGAATTGGATACTAACCCTCATCTATTCTGTTTCTCTTCTCGGTACTCAAATGTGGCACTTGGTGCCACGGCCCACCTGCCAAGTTGTTTTGCCTACCTAAGGTAAAGTCATCCCTGATGGAGGATCACAGGAATTATGAGAAAGAGGGGTCCTTTCATCAGATTGGCTGGCCCAACACTGTTTCAGCCGTGGAATGGCCAAATGGGAGAGGCAGCTTGATGGATGAGGTCTCCAGGAGTCTAAAATTATCCAAATCTTATTATGTGATATCATCTACTGTTAAATTCTGCTCCGTACTTCTAAAAAATTTTTATTTTTTATTGAGGATTTGTTCTGTTCTGTGTATTGTATTGACCCCCCTTCATTTGACACCCACTGCACCCCAACCTACCTGGAAAGGGGTCTCTCTTTGAACTACCTTTCCCAAGGTTTCTTCCATTTTTCCCTACTAGGTTTTTTTTGGGAGTTTTACCTTGTCTTCTTAGCGAGTCAAGGCTGGGGGGCTGTCAAGAGGCACGGCCTGTTAAAGCCCATTGCGGCACTTCCTGTGTGATTTTGGGCTATACAAAAATAAACTGTATTGTATTGTATAAGCATTCAAATATATATACAACAAGCATTTAAGCGTATGAGCTACATAAGTACATAGAAGCAAGTAAGTGTACAATTTATATATCAGTTTTCTCATTCTTCTTTTGCACCTATAGTTATAGGCACCGTGCACCTGTTCAATATTACTACCTTCTTTCCAGGGAACAAAGGATGTGATGTTACAGCTTGCTTAAGTTCATGATCTTATAATCCAAACAGTTGTGAATAAATGAAGAAACATGACGTTCTCCATGGTTGGACAGGAAGATTTTATGCTACTCCATTCCTGCCTGCAAACAAGAGCCCAGTGTTCTCCTGGGTGAGGATCAATTTCAGATTTAGATTTATGATTCGTATTCGAAATGCTTCACATGACTATAGATGCCTTTCCAGGTTATGTTGAAGATTGCCCTCACATTGTTTTGCTCAGTGGGCTATTTAAAAAAAAATTAAAAAAGGATTTTTTAAACAAAAGTACCACAAAAAGATTGAGAAAAAGTCCTAGAGAAGTATGTCTAAATATGGCAGGCAACAGAACATTCACAAACATGAGAAAAATTAATTATAAAAATACCTTTAAAACTAGAGTTAATAACTTACTAAACAGTATATATAAATATGCATAAGAAGTGCTGCTGAGTCATTAAAAATCTTAATATCTATCTTTGCAAACTTGATTTTGCACGTTCCATGTGAACACATGCCTGCCTTGACTAACTCTGAAAACTATAATGCAACACAGTCCTGTAATAAACAAAGGAATGAGAACGCAGAGTAAATATGCTCAAACATGATGAAAACAAAGTGCTAAATGTACATTCTACTAAAAATATTACTTCAAGAAATGTTTTGAAATTAAGCATCAAAAAAGTAGTCAGCCTTTTCAAAAAATATTAAAATAGTGCTATTTAGGTCTGCTTTTATTTTCGGAAAAATTGCCACCAAGCTCATCTGGAAATTCCCCTGTGATGAAGCCTATTGGACATGGTCTTTGTGCACTAAGGGAGTGCACTAAAATCTTCCAGTAGGATTACAGACTCAACAGATTTCCATTTATATGCTGAATAGTTACTAGGGGAATACACACTACTTACTTTTTTACTTACCTATATGCCTTGTCCTGCACTGCAGTCACCAGTTGCCCCCATCCACGTTGACATCAAGGTCCCATCTCCATGCGTTTCTTGGTCTACCTCATTTTTTCTTGCCTTGGGAGGCTGTGTTCCACATCAATGACTGATGTGTGACATGTAAAGCTTGTTTTTGCAAGGTGTGGCTGAGCCATCCCCATCTACTCCCCAATATTTACTCTTCTATGGGACTCTACTGTGATATTTTCCAAGAGTCAGCATTGCTGATAGACTTTGGCCAATGAATGTAAAGAATCCTTCACAGGCACTGGTTCATAAACATCTAAATCTTTGTCATGGTGGTCTAGATAGATAGATAGATAGATAGATAGATAGATAGATAGATAGATAGATAGATAGATAGATAGATAGATAGATAGATAGATAGATACTTTATTAATCCCAAGGGGAAATTCACATAATTGTGGTTCTCCATGTCTCAGCTCCATACAGAAGTACTGACTTAATGAAAGAGACATACAGATATCTTAGTGGAGCTGGCAATGTGTTTGGGGCTCCAGATGTTCTTTACCTTGTTGAATATTGTCTTTGCCTTGTTGGTCCTAGTTTTGATGTTAATATCTGTTTCTACTTCATTATCCAAAACTCTGACAAGGTATATGTATGCTTCTACCTCAGGTTTGAGGCCTTGAAGTGACTGAAGCTACCTACATACACATTAACAACATTCAAATTTTTCTTTCTTTTTAATTCAAAGACACATTATGCTAAACATTGTATTTACTATACTGGCCAGATGGAAGATTAGCAGGTGAAAAGAGTGATGAAAAGCAAATATTTGCACCTCCACAAGAACCCAAGACAATCATGCTCATGCTCCTTTACACACCTGCTGACTCCTTGTGATCTCCTCTCCAGCAAGTGATTTCTTGTTCCTCCACCCTGACATCCTTGGAACCTCCTCACATCTCTCCTCAGCACAAAGCCCTTCTGAGATACCACTGACTATGCAGATTTTCTTTGATCTGTCCTCCTCTAAATCAGCTACCTTAGGTATTTCAATCCCTTCCAGGAATCTGTCAACAATTGTCTGTCTTTCCTGCTGCTGAAATACTGCACTACTAAATCCCTCACATTGTTGGATGATGGACTCCTGGAAAGAGCATTCCAGAAGCCATAGGAAAGACAGGGTTCTACTAGAGCAGTTGGTGGCAGTCTAAGTAGCTGTGTCCGAAAAATCTGTAGCTGCTTAGTGTACCAGCCTGCCATACTGATAATTCCAGGTAGCTGTTTGCATCCAGTCTCAAATTTCTTTGTCTAACAATGGCTACAATATATTCCACATATGCCTTTACCTAACTGCCATTTTGCCAAATGCCCAGCACTCACTTTTCTTGTGGTTAGCCCACAAGGCAGACCTATTTGGTTTCTTTGGTCTGACCCTGGTGGCTGCCATTAGACACCCTACTTCGGGCCTGATTGCAATTTATGTAGTTTGTAATGTGTATTTCAGAATGAATAAATATGATATTTAGAGGTACTGTCTTAGACATAACCACACACAAATGTATTTGCTTAAATGTGTTTGAAACAGGAGTTCAACACGCAAGAAAGTCAGATTTAAATGACCAAAGGATTTAGTTTACCTGGATTTGCAATCTTATATGGCACGTCACAACATAAAATTTTAAATGTTTTTAAATTGTAATGAAAAAATAGGGAAAAATGAATTTTGAGATTTATTTAATTCCTCTCTTGACAGAAATATCACAGCTAAAATTGTAATCTTTCTATCATGTCTCATTCATTACATTCAGGATGAAATTAGTGATATTTCTAGTAAAACTAACTCCCATTTTACATATGGATAAACTAAAGTAGTTATTAAAAACGAGTAATAAATGTCAAAATGCTGTTTATAGAGGTAAGTAAATATGTTTTAGGTTAATAACTTTGAAATGAGTCACTTTGCATCATAGCAACATTCTCAGAAAGAATGAGTCTATAAATGTCAACATCCTTTTTCACTTTATCAGTTTTAATAAATGCAAATTGTCTTGTTTCTTGATCTTGGGTAATAAATTTAACATACTCCATTGCTTCAGCAAATCAAACAATCTAAAATCCTTTTCCTAATGATTAAACATAATTAAAATATTAATGAGAGAAATACAAAAATGGATGGTGAAAAAGCACCACAATATTAAACTGCTAGAACAGCTTTGAAGCTGTGAACACCTTTTCCTATTATTTTAAACAGTTATGGCAACACAGAAACAAATGTGTTCATTAAGAATTAGGGACAGAGATAATTTATCATTGATATTTATCAGTGAAATTTAAACTTTGATCATGAAGCTAACACTATAGCCTAACAAAAGGTAACTCCAGTAACAAAAAATTGTTGGTTAAATATTTTGCTCTTATATATATATATATGTATCTTTGGCACTGCTCTAAACAATTGTACATGCATATTACTGTATATT
Source organism: Erpetoichthys calabaricus (assembly GCF_900747795.2). NCBI lineage: Eukaryota > Metazoa > Chordata > Cladistia > Polypteriformes > Polypteridae > Erpetoichthys > Erpetoichthys calabaricus. Next base: position 183,904,726 of record NC_041397.2, read on the forward strand.
ATTATTTAAACAGATTTTCATTAAAAGTACAGTATATTGTGTATAATAATTCTTATATCAGAAAAATATTACACAAAGTAGAGAAACAACAAACAAACAAAGCACATTGGGTCCCATGCAATGTACACAAGATTGTACTGTACAAGCACCATATTATTACCAGACTACATAGCTAATTTTCAGGTCTCGGTGTTTTTTAAGTTAAAATCAAACCTTATCAAAATGACAGTCACTCTGAAATAGACTGCTGTATTATTTTGAATATTCACATTGGGGCTTATGAAATAAGGCATTGAAATTCTCATGTCAGTATCATTCACTGAACTGAATCCCAAATATATTTGTAGTAGTACTTCATCCTTTTTTTGGTTAGTGTTAACCAGTTTATCCAGTGTCTAAATTTTGTATTGGCATTTCATTAAACAAGGCAATATTATCTGGGAATCCTATTTTCAGTAAGTCTACAATAAAAAAAAAGCTCACAAGAATATGCAGAGATTAATAACCTGATAAAAATCGGGATATTACTTACATGTTGCTAGAATTTCATCTTAAGCATCCTTGCCTCTTTTGTTTCACACTTTCTCCAATGTCATAGCTAACACAGAAAAATTAGAGAAGTAAACATTTGTCAAGTCCATAATAATTTTGATACTTGCTAGTTGTCATGTGCACAGCTTTTTTTAATAACATTATTAATGACATCTTCACCAAAGGCTGTATAACACTTTGTCAGATGTTGCACAATATTCATACAGAATGCATAATTACAGCACCAAACTATATGCTAGAGCACAATCTATTTACACAGTCCACAATGTAGAAACTTTAATATCAGACTTACAGCACACCCACAAAGCTATTTCAGCAGTGTTTAAGATACAGTAAATGTAGCATGAAGAAGCTTGCAACATATTTCAATGTTCACTTTACTTAATGGCATTGCCAATACTTAATAATAACAACAACACTTTATTTTCCTGTATAGCCCAAAATCACACAAGGAATTTTTCAATGGGCTAATTTTTGACAGCAACTCATACTTGACTCTTTAAAAAGGCAAAGACACTCCCAAAAGAAACCTGGTAGGAAAAAAATGGAAGAAATCTTGAAAATGGCAATTCAGAGAGGGGTGTCAAAAAATGGGGTAAATACACAATATAGAATATAGGTGCTCCTCTTCACAGAGTTAGATGGCCAATCTATAATTGCCTCCTCAGAAATACAACAGTACACACTACTTTGTTCGTGCACAACACTCCTCACCAAGTGCAGATGCACAGCACCACGACAACTCTCAGGGCAAAATGCAAGAAATAGATTATGCTACTCACTAATTAGAGAAATATCACATATAAGGTGTCATAAGCACGATAAAAAGAGCCACAAAAAGTTTTGGGGCATCCACCTGTATATTATTCCTGGCTGCAAAATGGATATGTTCAATGTACAGATGTGCACAGACTGGAGTCCACAACATAACTGACTTGATAGCACAAAGATAGCAGCTTTAAGGTAGAGTGGAGGAAGTAATATCAACAGTAGGGCCGGAACCGGATGTGGCGTCATTGGTGCCAGGACCTGAAGTGATGTCATCAGTGGGGGTGAAACAAAAAGTGGTATCTTTGGAGCCAGGACTGGAAGTAACGTCATCAGTAGGATCAGAAACAGAAGTTGCATCAATGAGGCCAGGTGGAATTTCCCGTATCTGGTATGTGGAGAAGTGAAAGAGTTAGTGCACTCCGCCACCGCCTGGTCTGGCATGGAATTACAATCATTCAAGCCCTTTAGTTGCCTCCCATGCATACGTGTGTGACAGAGTTTACAGATTTGTTAAAATATATTACAAAGTAGAGATGAATTGACATAAATGAAAAACAATAATATCTGGCCATCAGCTAATTGTAGAACCACTGCCAGATTGCTGAAAAGAAGTCAGACAAGTTAGGCAGTTAGAGTACTGGTCATCTCTGCCAACCAGGTGCCTCCCCTCTTCTGGTCATTCTACAGCTGAGTCAGTGCTGGGCCAGCCAGTCTGATGAAAGGACCCTTTACCTGATAATTCCAGTGCTCCTTTATCTAAGTTGAGTTTTACAATAGACAGGCAAACAACATGGCAGTCGACTATATTAGAATACCAAAAAGAGAAACAGAATAAGTAAGGATTAGTAACATTTATAAATATCATATTATTTATTTTTCAGGGCCACAAAGTTTTTGGGGGTGGTGGCATTTTCTCAACTGTCACAAATGTTGGTATAAAAAAAAAAACAGAGTGTAACCACCCCCTCACTCTGAGTCTAATATCTGTTTAATGTTGTGCTCAAAACTCCAAGGGGACCCTTCTGATGGTATTAGATATAACATCTGTGTTACAACACATTTACAGAACTAGCTCCAAGGGAGATCTCTCTCCCGACTCTTTGATCTAATATCTGTGTAACATCAATCTCGGAACACAAAGGGGGGCAGCTCTTCTATGCAACAGATGTAAAGCAATTGAATTCAAGGCTCAGCGGTTTGGCACAAAATATTTTCACCTTTGCCTAGGGTAGCAAAAAACCTGGAGCCAGCCCATTGTTCAGGTTTTCATATTGTAACATTCACCACTGTACTAAGCTAGATGTGCTTATGAGGTGGTTTAAGTTAGTACACAGCTTTGTTTCCAATTGCCATCTTTAAGGTGCACCCTGAAATGGCAGCTGGTCTTAGTATGCAGCCCAACTTGAAAGAGAACCCTGTCTATTCACACACAATCAACTGCAGAAAGCACAAACATTTATTCTTACTGTATTTTTATTATCATCCTTTTTTTCAGTTGAATAGAGAATATTTGGCTCATTTGTTGTGCATTGCCATGAGCTGGGTCACTGAATAAAATATTTTGAAATTTTTAAATGATTTTCGCATATGCAGTATGCGTGTAGAAAAAGACTCAGTGAAATATTATGGCATCACAAACTTTAAAAAACACAAGTGTAGTCTCAAGGGACTTCATACAGATCTCTTTCTAGTCCTATGCTTTTTACCTTAATCCAGAATTTCTATTTTTCCATGACTCACCTTCCCTCTCTCTCAGCTGTCAGCTAAACCCTTTTCTTTCACTTACCACTTCAAAACCAGAATTAAAGTTTTTGTGCTGGGTCAAGCACCCTCAGTGAAACCTAAGGGTTGCAGTTCCAGCTTCAAAGGATTTATTCAGCTATTCAGGATACCAGTAATACTCTGCTGAAGTACATAGTTCATCTGTCTTGGATATCTAGTCCATTTAATTGTTGCTTAAAGGGAGTTATTTTATTCATTTTATTGTAAAGAAGAAGAAGCTATGATCAAGTATGAAATTATATATTAAAAATTCACTACACACTAGTTCTCTATGACATTACACTGTCAAACGCTACATTGTATATGTGCTAGTTACAGTGGATAATGGCCAAATGTCAAACATAATTATACAATCAATTTACTAAACCATGCTTATTTCACATTTAAGATTTTTTTAGTAATTTGTTAAAAAGCTTGAATTAGTAATGATTTTAATTTTTGTTCCATCATATATCAATAATAATAATTCATCAAAGTGCAATACAATTTGCAAATATTACAGCATATACAGTATTGTGTTCTGCTATTGTTTGATGTATTTTAAAGTTTAACTGTGCAGTACACATAATGCCTTATGCATAATAAGCCCAATATTAATGTGATTTTTTTGCAAACTCTTTAAATAAGTATAGCTCTGCATTAATTTAATGTTCAGTTATTGAAGAGTGTATTCTTCTTGTGCAGTCCTTTTATCAATATTGTGCTGCGTTAAAGATTGCCACATGAGGGGATTAAAGTGGTCATGTGAAAGAAAACAAATATATATAATATGTAAGTTCAGTTGCAAAAACGTGGGCAGTACTTCTTAAAGGGTTGTTATATTTTAATTTACATAAACATATACATGAACACTTAAATGTAAGATAACAATTTTTTGCTTGTATTCTATAAAAAATCTATTAAGAAAAATTATTAGTAGGTGATCTTCCTATATGAAAAGGTAAATAAATTAGATGTAAGTAAGGTGCATATGTAAATAATAAATACATACAAAAATTAATAAACATATGCAGTGGATAATTGTTAAATTTCAAGGCTGGGGTTCTGTTCCTATCTTTGATTCACCCTGAGCAAGTCACATTATCTGTCTATTTGTAAAAACAACAACGATAATAATAGTAATTATTATAATAATGTGTTGTATCAGATGTAGTATGCAAAAATATAAATCTACCTAAACAGAAGTAAATCTAACTACAGAAAAAACAATTATTTCCCTGCTTTGTGCCCCATCCTATCAAATCATTGCATTAGGAAAGAATCACATTTTGTGAAAATGGAGTTGGCATTGTGCTGTAAAACTACTTCAATGCCAAAGTGAGAACAGAAAAAAAGTCAAAGAAAGAAACAGTATAGTCCTCCACTTAATGACTTGGAAATGGAACAAAATAAATTGAACTTTAGAAAAAGAACACAAAAAAGTGAAAAAATACTTTTCAAGCTAAGAGGTCTGTTTGAAGTGGAAAGGGGCAAGTGCTTATCAAAGCCAACATAACATTAGGCACTTGGCTGACTCTAATGAAATTAAATTTTATTATCTATTTGGGCGCCACATTTAATATGCCAACAACTGAACTTGTTTAAGCATAATTTATCTTTAAAAACCTTCCTCCTGGCAAAGACCGTGAATTGAGCATAAAAGTTATTTTTAGCAATTCAGTCAACACACATTGTACTCGTTTTGATAAATCTTGCTAGTACTAATTTAATAAGTACATTAGATCACTAAATTAGCTTTTCTAATTTAACTGGATTATTTAAAAGATTCAAATGAATACAGTCTACAAGAATAAGAAATGTATATAGATGGCACAATTAATACCTTTCATCTAAATCCCATCACTACCAAACCAATTAACTGGCTACAAACGTAACTAGATTTTAAAATGCGCACAATAAAAAACTGTATCAATATATATAATAGGAATATCAAAGAGAAGTTTAAATTCAAGGAGAAATGGGAGAGCATGTTTTATTTAGTTATTCAGCAGATGATGTTAAGATTTAAATGTTTAAATTAAGTATTGTGTTCAGGGAAGGATTTATTTAAAATTGTGGTGAAATTTCATTAAGGAAATACTGCACCCATAAATTATATTTTTGTGTTACTTTCTCCATGTAGTTTCTAGTGATGGCTGAGAAAAAATGTTAACCTGATGTTCTTATGCAGAATGAGTTTCTGATAGCATTAAGTTTCTACTCATACCACATAATCCACATGTCAAGCCATTCATTCATATGTTCATAATGTGCCAAACACTTGTATTTTTGATAAAATATTGTTAAATGAACCACTTTCTGAAAACACTCTTGTGAACTAAAATGAAATGCACTAAAATACAATGAAGCATTTTACCAATCATTACACAAGTAACGTGTGGTTTATCATTGGGTATTTTTAATATTGTTTGCTCTTGTCCAGCACTGGTCAGTAGAATTGCCTATTCTATTAGAAAATTTGTTATCTCAATTATGCATGAAAAAGTGTGTTTTTGCTTTGCACACTTACCCACCATAACCTATACTTTCTGTGTGGGCGAAAGCTTTAGATTCGTCAAAAATTTTAATCTCTGGTTTTTGATGGATCTCAACATTTTAGGGTCCTCGATACAGAAAACATTGATATCTCGATGATGGGTTTTTGTCTGTCTGTGTGTGTCTGTGCATATACTTTCGTGAGGACAGTCTAGAGTTAAAATGACCTGGACGGAAAAATACCAAACTTGAAACTTAAGCCTGTTATGAGATGACAATTAGTTTTTAAGCCAAATCATGTAAGAGAAAGAGGCACTCTAGAGGAACCCTCAAATACTGTAATTCTGAAATTAATTGTGAATTCTTCTCGTCAATTAATATCGTAACGACCTATTTTATAATCAGAAAGATCAGCATCAGAGCAGTAAATCATTACTGAAATTTTATAGAATAGTTTGGGTAACTCGGTTCCTAGGGTACGAAGCCTACTGACGCTCACATCATGTCAAGCCTCACTACAAAATACTTAGGATAAGTAACATAACAAAAACATATAATTTTTGAGTGGAATATGTCTTTAATGGCTGTGGCTTGTGTATCCTCATCGTAATTGAACTCAATATATTAACTCAGAGTTAATATTCTTTGTGAAACTTACAAATGAAATACTTTTAAATATTTAACATTAAATTAAACTTGCACCACTAGGCTTGATCATTGAGTGTAGTCAACACTACTATAATAAAATGGAAAAACTGGCTTTGGACTCTTAATTCTGAGTGAGTGAATGAAAGTACACATATTTCATTTACATTATTGAACAGCCTGGTCTTGTATCTTATCATACATACAAAAACGTATATTATTCCTTGTTTGCTTCATGTGTAAAGAAAGGGTGCCCAACAAATGTCCCGAAATTATGCCATTTCTGCATTTCACAAAGAAAAAAAAATAAAACAGATGTATTGCTGATATTTGTATAGTGGACATGTTTTTAAAATGTGTGAGGAAGATTTCCTCACTGTATTATCATGGGGTGAATAGAACTCACCAAGTTCATTCTGGATTGGATTAATCTTGCACACTCTAAGTTTAACACACTTTTTCAGAAAGACACACACAAACACACTATCCACTTAAATACTGACTAAGAGTGATAGCTTTGGCTTGAGCAGGTTAAACAGGTGTCCCCAGATATACCCTAGACCAGTGGTACTCAGTTACAGAACTGGAGGTCCACAGTGGCTGCAGATTTTCATTTTGACCTGTTTCACAATTAGCAGCCAGGCAACAAACAACAAAACTTGACTTTTAATTATATTACTTTCATTTTTCCAAGACAAAAATTGCAAACTTTTTGTTTTCTGACAACTTTATCCATATGCTTTGTGGTTGTTCCCTTCTCTCTGGTTTATTTCAAAATATTATATTAACACAGAGACATCATGATGCATTTACACAGGTTAAAATGGGAGAAAGTTATCTGGAGAGCTGGTGGTTCCTCTGTCATTTGCACCTCATTATTTACTAATGGCTGGTTAAGAAAACAGGAAACAATTAAAATCAAAATGCAGCTGTTTAAAACTAAAATAAGAATTAAGGGTTCTGAATTATAACAAGCAAGTTATTTAAAACTATTGCTTTTTTGGTAAATAAACGGGTTCTAATTAAAACACTGGTTAAAGTGAAAACCTGTAGTCACTGCGGACCTCCAGGACTGTAATTGAGTGCCCCTGCTCTAGATATTAAAGGCTGACACATCTTCATCAAAGCCATTTACGAAATGATGCGTCACTCTGTGCTGCCCACTGTGGGATGTGTTGCTCCTGTGGGCATGAAGTGCCTGTTTACCCATATCAGGTACCTGGTATTTACTTTAATAATTCAGTCAATCAAGATAGGCAGATAAAGTATTGAAATTTAAAAGCAAAGCAGCTTTGATTAAAATAGAAAAGAATCAAAAGAAAATATTGCTGAAATAAATGACACATAATATAAATGAATAGTACTATTTGAATAAAACCCTAATAAAAATATAATGTTGTTTCAAAATGATTAAGCTTAAAAAATACTTTCTGTAAGGAAATGAAAGCTAAAGAGTGGCAACAAAAGAAAAATCTGTGTCAGGTGTTGTCCTGTCTGCACAACATAGTACAAAAAGGGGAAGCAATAATAGAAAAAAACCAACACAAAACTCCAGACCTTTCCTTAATACTATTCTGGACCTACTGGATAGGTGCCAGGCTGCCAATACCCAAACTCAAAAGGAAGGCTTCATGGCCTGCATTAGGCCCAAAATGGGGCTAAGGTGTATAGTAGGTAAAAATATACACGAAGGAAAAAACTTATAAACCTAAAACCAAACAAAGTTCATTTAAGTATTAAATATTTATTAGAATTAAAAAAAGTAGTACAAAAATCAAGACAGGATCCAAAAGAGCAACAATAGATTTTGTCTAAATAGGTAGAAACCTAAAGTAAACAAATCCAGTAATTACAAAATCAAAATCAGGACCTTACACAATAACAATGGCCAAAACCAGGAATTCAAAAACACAAAAATCACAAATCAATAGTCACAAAATGAAATGCCAAATCTGCTGATGCCTCTTTAGTTTTGTCTTAAATAATGCTCCCCTGATGCCTAATTAAGTGGTACGGCATCTTTAGGCTTCACAAGCAAAAGACAGGGCAGATAACAAAAAAACTAATGTTAAATACTAAATATGAAACATCACAAAATTAATAAATGCCACTTTAATAAAAATTACATAAATACAAAGAAAAACTAACCAAAGACAGAATATGAAAAATGATAATTGAATAATGGCAAAAATATTAAATAAGCAACAAATAAACTTGAGCCACGGCTGGATGATAACATCAGGAGAGAAAAAAGAAGAGAGAAAGCTTGTCTTTCAGGAGGCTTGCCGTGACATCAAGCTGATGCATGGATGGTGTCTCTCAGGTCCAGCAGGATTGAGCCTCTTACTCACCCTTGGATAGTCTGTCCTTTATGCCAAAAGCACCACATGGAGTTTTGGACCCTATCATATTACACACAGATAATTGACTAACTGATCTGATGATAAACATTATGTTCCAAAAGCTTTAACCAATAAAAATATGTACAAGCTCCTGTTCTTTACCTATGCTGTGTCCAGTTTCCTTGGGATAGATATGCTCCCTCTGGTGAGTCATGAATTGACCATTTATTGTAACCTAAAATTATAATGCTAGTTACATATCAAAATAACATACAAGAAAGATATATAACATAGGATAAATGAACTAAACAATGAAGAATATCCTCACAGTGTGGCACTATACAGTATGAAACATCTATGATAAAAAGAAGTTCAGAGTTCAATTATAGTTCATCATGGTTCATCTGTGCAAAACTTGCATCAAAAAGATATCCACTGTGTCATTCCAAGCACAATATCTACAGTATGAAAGTGGTGATTTTGCCTCTCCAGCGTACTCACCAAGACATGGAATTAGCATGCAAAGTGCACACAAGTGGTAACCTGAACTTTTATGATGTGCTCCTAAGCTACCAGATGATTCATTAGTGTGTGGAGGCATGTCATAATATGCATTCTATGTCATTCCAAAATGCTGTATTTTTAAAAACACTTTCTTCATCATTTTAAGATTTTCCCATCCATGAAGTCTATCAAGATTTACAATTCTCTTCAAAATAAGCCATTTCAACCATAACTCCCCCAAGTCCAGTTAGTTTTTTATAAGAATGGATAATAAGATGATAGTGCTGATTCTTGAAAACATAAACATTTAAACAATCATAAATTAAAATGTTTATGGCAAAAATAACAAAACTTCACATGTGAAGTTTGTGCAGTGTCTGGCAATACAGAATAGGTTAGGAATTGGGCATTTGTTGTTGTGGTATTACTGCTCTTGTTTCTTCAGCTGTAAAGCGGAGAACTGTTGACGACCAATTGGGTAAGATCAAGATACTTAGTTTTCTCTGGCTGCTACTTGGTGTTGGTGATTAGCTGTTATGTGAGGTTAGCTGGCAGTAGAGTGAGGTGCCTAGTTGAGAAGCTGTTAAGAAACTGAAAGAAATCTGTGTTCTGAAGAGGTTTTCATTGCCTTTTATTTTAAGGTAGTACTGTAGTGCGGATCAATAACTAAATAATAGTTTCATTTATAGGGACCTTAATCTTAAATCCTTTGTGGAAAACCTACATCTGACTGGCTGTTGAAGGTTCTGCCCTTTAAGGCTTTTAAATCTTTAATGGAACCATTGGCTCTCATAATATTTAGGCATATGGTGTGCATTTAAGAGTATCTGTTCCAAACAGCACATCTGGCACTATGTACACATTGAGGGATTGAGGATACATTTAATTTTGGTCACAGAAATGTGTTCCACTTTGACTTTAAATGAGATATATAGCACAAAATAAACTGTTATATTTTACCTCATTTGCCTGTATTTCTGCAGTTGGTAGACTTACTGTGAAGGCAAAACTGGAACATAAAGCTCTTTAAAAGTTTGGAAAAAATTGGAAGCCCTTGTTAAAAACACTTGAGTCAGAACACCATGTAGTTCTTTTGAAATAAAGTCTGATTGTGATGGTGTTCTGTGTAATATTAACTTTAGTTTAATTTCCTAGCAAATAAAATGACATTTTCCATGCAAAGTGTTACCAGGTAAGGATCATCATTGCACGATGCAATTAGCCAGGAGGCTTACTGAAATATTTCACAGAGGTAAAATTTTTATTAATAAGTTATACTTACAGGTAACTTATGAGTTGCCTGGCCAGTTAAATGTAAGCAGGAACGTATTACTGCAGTGACACCAAGGGACTGGAGAATGTGATGTTCGAAGACATTGGCAAGGCTCTGGAAGACTTCTCTCATCTTGGTAATTAATGCCAGGATGTTCCTGAAGGCAGTTCTAGGTCAGTTCATAAAAACCACTTCCAGAAAATCTGTCATAAAATATAGAGTAGGATGATGAGGTTTGATAAGAGCTCAACTCACAGGAGGAAAAGAGGACTAAGGTGATTCAGAGAGAAACTAGAAGAGCAGAAGACACCTTACTGGTTAGAAGGAGTGTAAATATTGTAAGGCCCATTGGAACAGCAGGATATTAATCCTTGTTTATTGGTAGGGCCCTGTCCAATTTTTATCATTCTTCTTCTTCCTTTGTCAGCTGTTTATTGGGTTTTTCAGTATAAAATGCGTTTCAGGACAGCTCAAATGTGTTCTTATGAATCTGAGCCAGAACTCAATAGGTCAGCATGGGATCATCGCAAGATGATGTTATCTTGCCATATATTAATGGTAACAAGACTATGTGTCAGGTTTAGTGGTTTTACAGTGTGTGCTTCAGTTGCACAGTAGAAGAAGATCAAAACTAGCTATAGACTAAGACTTCATGCAGTTACAATGTGCATCTTGGAAATGACAAAGGGAAACAAAGTTGAATGCTAACTTATGCTAATACACACTATACAGGCTGACTCCTTTAAAATTTACTTTGCTTTATTTTTAAAAAAAACCTTTTACCATTTGTGTCTGTGTTTTTTGTATGGTAATTTTCCTTCTTGCATTTTTTGTGCTCCACTTTTTATTCAAGCTTGTTTTTTCCTCCCTATTTTTGTTTATGATTATTGCTTTTGACCACTATGATTTCAGTTCCATGGTTATTTTATTTATAGTGTTTTTGTAAATGTTGTTTTTATTTTTTATTTTTTTGCCATCATTTTGTGTTTTGTTTTTCAATGCTTGCATTGACAATAATGTCAAGGCTTCCTTTTCAATTCTGTATAATTTGTATGCACCTTTTTTTGAAATTTCTTTCTGACGTGTGATGAATCTGATTCTGCTCTTTAAAAATTTATTTGAAAAGTATTTATACATGTTTATTTTCACATCTTATTGCAACATTGGTCTGGACTTCGGTTGTGTATGGTTGCTAGCCATTTTGCTATAAAGAGGTCATGACACATGATGTCACAGAATAAAAGGTATAAATGTCAGGGGTCACACACTTATTATCTGAGATGCGATAAAAAATACTACAGTATGTGTGATGTGCTTTGCTTTATGCATATTTTGACTTTCTGAAATACAGAGTTCCTTCTTTAGTTTTCCTGACCCAGTTTTTTTGGTTTCTGATTGGGCTTTAGTAAAAGAACTGATTTTTGGTTACAAATTTTTAGTTTACACTTTTTTTCATCTTCCAATCCTTATAAAACAATTCTGCCTTTACTACTAAAGTATAACAATGTAATTAGTGTGATGCTATTTATGTTGGTTTTAAGATACCTTGGCACCCAAATTTGTGGAAAAAACACTCCCTTAATAGCTAACTTCTAAAGGATTTTTTGGTAGTCAGGACATTATGTAGCTAAAAGACTTTGCTTTAAAAGTGCATATTGGGTTTTGTCTTTTCGGTTCCAAACAATGTTGTTAGTTCTGACCCCAGTCAGTTTAAAGTTCTCCCATCTTCTGATCTTTTTTTATAAAATATTGCCAATTCCATTGCTGATAACAGCAAATTGTTAACTGTGCAGTATATGCAAATTATGGCCTTCCCGGTTTTAAAGTAATTGTTTTTAAACCATTTACAGAACTCTTGCTCTGTCTCCCTGTTACAACAATAAACTTGACAAGTCATCAGCACATTTTGTACCTTCTTCTACAAATGTTGACTTTTACTTGTGTACCAGCCAAATAGTGGCAACTGCAGCATTGTTACAAGGGAGCTCCTTAGAAGTATAAAATGAATTAACACCAACAAAAGCAATGAAAATTCCTAGGGCAGTGTTAAATCTGTATGTTATGAAAAACTGAGCAATTAGCCTCCTTGGCTCTGCTTAATGTCATACATATCCTTATGTAAGTCTTCACATCCTGATTCTTTGTGCTGTAGACCCCTGAAAGAAGATGGGTTGAAATTAAATCTCTCTGAACAAAAATTAGTCCACAACATTAGTGACCATAATCCAGCTTTACTCTTGTTGTTAAACAAAAATGGTAACTAATTAACAAAGCAGGGGTCATATCACTTTAATTCCTCAAAGTCCTAATTATTACAATTCAAAGAAAAAGTCAGATATTTAATTTTGGGGGAGTGCTAGCATCATAACTGACCAGGAGCTAAAAGAATGACCTGAGTGAACTGGAAAAGTGCAAATAATGTAGCTTGCCACCATGATAGGTTGGCTCACTGAGTACATCAGTACAATTCCCAACAAAGGGGACACACTTCCATACAGTCCATTAACTATACAAGGTCAGACAAAGAAAATGCCCTTATTTTTATTTATGAATTATTCTTAAAATGACTGACTTGTAATATTGTAATGTTGTATATACTACAATAATCAATACCTTATTGTAAAAATACATATGGTCTTTTATCTTAGCATTTGAAACTTTCTGCTTTTTCTGAAAGTAGTAAAAAAGAGTTTAAGTTTACAACAACCCTACACATAAATCACACAAACAAATAGAGTAATATAAATATATTGTGAATAAAACATTAATAGGTACTAAAGCTTATTGCACACAACTGTTAATGAAATGCATTGTGTGACAGGTTTGACAAGCATTTTCTCTACAGCAACTGACGAGATTCTGTCTAGTTGCTGCTTCAACACCTTTTTCTTTTTCTCTTGCCTTTACCCCTTTATAGAATGAATAGGTAATATGTTTTGGAAAAGTACTGTATCATAACCATTGCAGCCTTTTCTTCTAATGTTCAAATGTCCTTTGCCTGCCTTCACCTGCAGTGCTATTAATACTTAACAGGTTGCAAACAATTGGTCTCACCATGCTTTGGATGCTGCTTTTGTAAGCAACTTACTTTATACAGTATGTTGAAAAACTGTTCCTTAAATAAAAAATCTACTTCATCCAGTTCTCGAGGAAGAGCTGATAATTATGTTGTGTTCCAGTTTTTTAAGAAGCAAAATCTATTTTAGAGCTAATGATTATGTTGTATATATGTATGCCAGATCATTAGAGGAAAAAAATAAAAGTAGCTTTATATAAAGCAAGAGTAACCAACCATGGCCCTTGTATGAACAGTACAATAACTATTTTCTTAATTAATAGTTTTATTTTCCTTACAGTAGAGATTGTAGTGTATCATTTCACTGTGTTACAACTTAAATAAATATTACCATAATGTCCACGACTACAGTCTTCCATGTAGCTGTTGCATTTATTCAAGACTAGTGGTTCCCAACCTCTTCTATGCCCAGCACCCCTAGAAAATATTGCATTTACATTCATACCCCCTATAAAAGTAATATCACATTTGAAGATGAAGGGAAATTTCTAATTTTTAAAACACATATTAAACCACATACAGAGATGTGGGTAAACAAATTGAACTAAAAAAATAATATTTTAACTCAGTGCAAAACATTTAAATATAAAATGAGCAATTAGCTTTATAAATCTCAATAACCTTGTAAATGTGTTGCCTGTGAAGCTTAGACACTAGATTGACTATATAGAGGTTGGGGTATCCCACAAGCGTTAAGCGCCTCAAGGAAATGACATTAAATAAGTGATTGAGGGATTTGGGGTATTGGAGAACTTCTTGAAGCAATGAGTGCCAGCGCTCTGATAAGCAATGAAACACAGTTGACAAATTTTGTCCCCAATATCACCTGCACTGCAGTTCAAAAACAGATTCGCTGCACAGTTACAATTCATGTGCTACTGCCAGGACTGCCAGCAGGACAGATGGGCTGAGAGCAACCAGCAGGTGATACATTCAATTTATTCCCCCTTGTCCCAACAGAAATGTCAATCAAACCTTGAAAGCAGTGATGTTTCATGATCAGGACTTTTACAGAAATAAATACTAGACCTTGCCCTTCTCCGAAGATCATTTCAAGATCCAAATTCCATTTGCTTAAAACAGTTATTCACCTTTATGAGCACTCCGACAGCTTTTAGGAACCCACAAGAATGGATATTTCTGCAGCTCATTCACAGCACTGCACGTGCAATGCTTAAATCTTTTCATGTCATAGAACAGGAGTACTAATTATTAGAATGACCTGCAAATAATGGCACACTGCAAGTGCACCTCACTCAATTTTGGCAAATCGCAAGCCTTCCTCTTTCTCGCATCCTCTGAAATACCATCTTGCACCCCCTGGACACCCTAGGTTGGGAATCCCTGTTCTATACAGTCGCCTCCCAAGAAGACAAATGCTATAGGTGTAAAGGCTTCTTTTTTTGTTTAGTTGCTACTAACACTGTACATTGTCATTTATATTTGAGCCCGTTATTACAAAATGTATAATTAAGGGTCATCAAATAGGGAACCAAACCTTCATCTGGAACAAACATTGAGTTGAGCATGAAAAACCCAAACCCTCAATTAAGGTTTGGTATTTGTTTTAATTGTTTCTATTAACACAACCAGTTCAGGTTTATTGTATAAGTAATAAATCTGTCCCAAAACAATAAACAAAAGAAAAAAAAATCTAATATCTATATAGCCTATGTAAAAGCCAAGATCTATTCATCTGTCACACCATTACACGCAAATTACTGGGGCTAGATCCTTAATCTTTAATCTTAATCAAAAGCTTATGACCTGATACATTCTGCAAAGTAAAAAAAATTGACATGGTGGCAATCTGTGAAAACTGACCTACACTCATGGGTTTCTTATGGCAAAGTGATAGGCAAATGAAGTGACATGGTGGAAAGATAAAGAAAAGTAGCAACATCTACTGAAAATCAAGCACATTGCAAAGACCAATTTTGTCACAAACACCATAATAGGAGGAAGGAAAAAGAAGAGCAGCGACATCTGTTTAGCACATCACAGAAGATGATTAAATGATATACATCAAGAAATAATAAGCGAACAAGATGCTTAAGTATGCCAACAGCAAAATATAATTCTGAATATACCCTAATATGTTCTGGAAATTCAAAACATTTTAGATTGCATCCAACAGGACATAGTGCATATGTGTTCAGAATTTAGAATCAAGTGTAAGTATTGTGTTTACTGATCATCCGATGCAATGAACAAAACCATAATAGGAAGAAAGGAACACATCACAGAAGGCAATTTAGTGGTCAAGACACTGAAGCATATTGTTGGTTTTGTTTTGATTTACTTCTGTATTTACATGAGAATTCACACAAGCAATAGAAAACATATGCTATTGTTTTCTAAAAAAGTACCAGAAATATGCAATAGTACGATTATTTTCAGGTTTCTTTTGTTGTCACAAACGTGGGTCGGAAACACGGAAGACGCGGATTAATACTCAACAACTTTCTTGTTTGTAATGGTTACGTTTTTTAGCTACTCTTCCATGCCCCATGCCCTGCACTGTAAAGCGATTAACTTTAGAACACAATTTTGCATAGCAAATGTATATACTCTGTTTGTGAAAAAATGTGAACAAATAACTTCGACCTGAAAAATACCAAACTTTCCCTTTAAATAAGATCTGTTATTGGCAAGAGTTCTAATTAAGCAATCAGGTTGGAACAAAAACCAAAACCACAGCGTTAAGTTGTGTCACTTGATCCACTAATAAGGCCTATAGAAACACTATAAATATTTTATGAACCCTTAACTATCTGCATCATTTCTCATCCCATTGGTATATGTGCAGTGTATTTTATGCACCAGTGCTAAAATGGCTATTTATATGCACACTGTGAGGTTGCAATATAAAATATTCCAATAATTTTAAACTGTACATGTTTTTAATGTAATTTAATACCATATTACTTAATAGTATGACACAGTCTAGTACTATCTGAAAATAAACCTCATCCACTTCTCCAGTGCTCATTTGTCACCAGTCACACTTTCATCCACTGCAAGATTTACACATGTATCACATGTCACTTCTGTTGTTGAATGTTCTTTGCAGACAAAGCCATTGCAAGAAGAACATCTCATCGTTGTCATACATACGTAAGTACCCGCACGGTGTACCAAATGCATCTTATAGAACTTGCGACTGTGCATCCACTCATAAAACTGGCTGGGGGCACTCTGGAGGGAAACACTGTACTTGTAGTGAAGGATAGATGGTGGATGCTGCCGGTAGGTTCAAATAAAAGGACATTGGACAAAAATAACTGAGATTGGTGTACAAAATACACCAGCACAAGTAGTTAACAGTTAAGAAAATTAATAATACAATGAGAAATCATCCAAAACAATACCAACCATCAACAAAAGTACAATATGTACCTTTTCTTTACATAAATTATCTATAACAACAAGTTACTTAAAGTTTTGACAAAAATGAATAAAAACAAAGATGATAAGCTTAATAACAGAATTTACCTCTTTGTGCTCAATTCAAAACCACAAACCTGCTTCATGCACTGTTTGTTAGCATGCTGGACAAATGTAGGAACTCTCAACCAATGGACTACCCACTCAGACTGTATGAAAGCATTCTGGGCACTTCCTAACAATTTGTTTGATATGAAAAATATAAAAAACATTATTGTGGGACTTATTGTGGGATGTCAAAACCAAAGCCTTCAAAATGTTACTTACAGTTAAAATAATTTATGCAGCATTATTTATTTGAAAATTTGCTGGTCAGATAACCATCTTAAAAAAAGGCATTTTTAGTACAATGTACAGTGTTTTATGTCAAATAATATACATAATGTAGCTCACATACTAGCATGTTTAAAGCACAAACAGACAAATATCATTCTTTAAGCCTTCCTAGACTATCTATTTCATAGTTCTAAAAAAAGAAATACATATACATACTATACCATTTAATCTATATTTCTCAACTGATTTCAATGAAATTGCACAAATGGCACATTATAACGCAGCTTACAGTACAATGAGCACAAAACACACTTTTACAAGAAGCCTTTAGCAGCTTCATGGCAATTTTCTTCTTAGTAATGAAGTCAGTGTCAACTGAAAACCACCCCTTTTAGATATTTCCTACAATTTAGATTTTTTAAGTATATTTATAGGTCTGAATGCAAGTATTCAAAAGTTACTCTCTGAAAAGGGTGTCTCCAAATAATGATCTGATCTGAACATTTACGAATGAGTTATAGAAATAAGAAGTCTCTATAAAGTACAGAAATAGTGTGCCTATTAAATACAGTATGAAACTTCAAAGCAAATGCACCACATGATGTCCAATCAGGCTGACAAAGACACGGAACAGTCTCACAAGACCATCGTAGCACCTATAGTTCCCGTTTCCTCATGAAGGCTCTGAAATTTAAGGTTTTCACCAGCATTACATTAAACATTTCAGTTGATTAAAACTCTAAAGAGCAGAAAAAATTAATAAGCATACTTTTTTAAGATCTTTTATGACCAATCTTGTTTTTTTCTAGGCATAGCTTTATTATTATTTCAATTTCTTCAAGTGAATCCAAAACTACCATTTCATTTTGGTTCCATTATTTGCTTGCTTGTCTAGACAAGCGTCACACACATTTGCAAGAATAGAATGTGGAAATAAAGTATCATTAAATATGCAAAACAAATGTGTTTAATCTTATTAGCAATTTGATCGATTTGATTTCATTTACAAAATCCACTCAATATTTTTAAATAGTATGTATTCTCTCAAGTAAATGTCTTTGACATATAGAAGTTTGATTCTTACCTGTCTGCAGTGAACAGTTTCTAATAAACATTCACTTGTAATGGCGGTCTGAAAATGTGTTTCTTAATGATTGGAGAAGGCCAACTGCCCACTGCTGCAGAAGGAGATGCTCCTGGAAATCTGGACTCAGGTGACATCTTACGTGTAACATGTGTGATGAAAATAACTTTCACAAAAGATAATAAAGAGTTGGGGAATTGCCCCGTATATTGCTTTGTCGCAAAAGTGGTCAAAAAATGCATAAATAGCAAAACATTCGACAACAGGGTGATTGAACTGGTGGCTTTTATACAAGAAAATGGCTGCCGGACATGATTAAAGAGGAAGTGACGTCATTGTGGGAGGACCAGAAATGACATCATCATCAGAGGCCGGAAGTGACGTCATCATTAATGGACCGGAAGTGACGTCTTCATCGGAGGCCGGAAAAGTGGCGTCATCATTGCTGGACCGGAAGTGACGTCATCATCATCAGAGGCCGGAAAAAGTGACGTCATCATTGGTGGACCGGAAGTGATGTCATCATAGGGAGCCGGAAGTGATGTCTTGGATGAGGACGTGGTTAAGGTGCCATTTTCATGAATATGGGTTATTGCAGGTAGGTTTGGATTATTTGTCTTCTTTGTTTCTGTAAAGTCAGAGAGAGAGGCATCAGTACCATAATACAACCCCCCATCTGATAATAAATCGCTCACCTCTGGGTTTGTTGACTGCCTCTTAAGCGCACGTGTGTGACACATGCTTCTGCTTAACATGCCTTGAGATGTCTGGATTGAGGTGGGTTGTCTTTCCCTGCTGCCTAAAGGGTGTTTGTAAAGATTTTTTTTTCTTTACAGATAGAATTTGAACTTTGCACTTTTCTATAGAGAAGGGTGTGCTCTCGGACTGATTATTGTGAAAACATATATCAAGACAGGTCACAAATTTCAAGGTTTGATTGACATTTCCATGGGAGTACAGGCAGGGTTGCCAGATGTGTGGGTTTTCCTCCAAATGTGGCTACTTAGAATACAGGTGGGGTACAGTTTTTTAGGTTTCTCTGAAAATATATCCAAAAAAATCTGGAAATGTATAATAAATGTAATGACAGATACATGTAAAATCAGTGTGAATTGATTTAAACAATTGTGTTTAGAGAACAGAGAGAAAACTGAAGAAGAGACAGAACATTGGGGAGCAGATGGATTTTGTAACTGCCATGTGCAGGCATCAGTGTATGTGCTTCTCACGGTGGGGAAATTAGAAAAAAGGAGAGAATAGACGTGGCAAGATTAGGTGATGCAACAATTAAGGAAGAGTTTAAAGAACTGGCCAGATTTGTCCTCTCAGATATGCCTTTTCCTCAGTAACATTTCAGCTGGGTGGGCTTCCTTATGGATGACATTCTTAAAAACAAATGTCATAAACAAAATGCAGAAGAACACTTTGAAAAATGCAATGCATGTTCGTACACATGCAAAGAGGACAGCTTGTACTGTTCACAGTTGATGTCTACTCAGCCCTTGCTGAGGCTGATGAAGAAGTCTAAACACTGTATGAAAGAAAGAAAACCTAAATAGTTCATTTGTGTTATTGATAAATATGAGAGCTGACCAAAGCAATAAAACAACATTTAAAAAAAAAGGAATGAAAGATAAAAAAGTGCTTATTCAAAAGCAAAACGCCCAGGAAAAAAAAGAAAAAATATTCCTTGTATGTGTTTATATCCATATTTATGTCACAGGTTAATGTATAATATACTAATGTATGTGTACAGTGAGTAGGTTGTTGATAACAGGGTTTGAGTGCTGTATGGTTCTACTAGACAGGTCATTACACCTTGCATTTTGAGTACCACACATCAAAGTGACCACTGTTAAATGAACTCTGAGAGTGATAAATCTGGTGGGACTAAAATATGGGATTTTCTGTGTACATCTTTGTTTTCTTCTAAATTTATTTGTTATTTTTCCTGTATGGTCAAAATAGAAAATACATCATTATTGAGCTTATTTTTAGCTTCATTAGGTAAGTTTTGAGCTGTCTTTTTAGGCAGGGTATTTTTGCAGGACCTGGCAACCATAGGGACATGGGAAACAACTTTTAGGTTTTGAATGCATTGCTAAAGGCTGGTTTAAAAATATCTCTCAAATGTGTTAAAACTCTGCACATATTGTCCTCTGTTGTTAACCACCATCTATAACTTCTTTAATTATCCTTTTCATATTTGTTTCTGACAAGCTAAAAGATTCTACATAATCTCTTGCTGGAAAAAATTTCTAATGTCATTCATTGGTTGAATGGTGATATTGCATTCTTTGAATTCTTTGGAGAGGATACATTAAGCATTGATAACGGGTAAATGTTTAAAGATAATCATTGAATTTTGTGATTATATTTCAGGAAACTAAATTTCTTTTATACATACATAGTGACCACCAGCGGGCGCACAAGTTCCCCATACCCGACACAGATGCCAGACACAAGTACAGCAACACACACGGTTTTTAATTTCAATGTGGGAAACATTTCCCAAATTTCCCACTAATGCCCAGCACAGTACACAAGTACAATATTCACAGCACAGCAGTTTTCTTCTATTCTGTCTGTCTCCTTCCATCTCCACTTCTTCATCAGCAAGCTTCATCCTCTTCCTCCCAACTCTAGCTCCCCAAATGGAGTGAGGCAGCTCCTTTTATAGAACACCTGGAAGTGCTTCATGTATCCTGTAATCTCCTTGTGGCAGCACTTCCAGATATGGTGGAAGTCCTGCAATAAAGGGCTCAGCAGTTCTCCATGTGCCCCAGACCACGGACCCCAATAGGGTGAGCTTCCAAGCTCCAAGCCTGTGGCACTGTAGCAAGCCAGGGAGGCTGCCCTCTGTCATTTTGGGGGAGACCTATTAATACCTATTAATAATAATAATACCTATTACATCTGTGGGATACACAGAGAGCTGCATTTCTTAAAAGTTCATTTCTATTATCGCTCATTTATTTTCTTTGTATGACACAGATTTGATCATTTTGGAAAACTGTGAAATGCAGTAAAAAACATAAAGAAAGCCTGCCAAAGTAGCCCAATTTCTATATGCTTTCTAAGATGCTGTGCCACAAGTGTTAATTTTTCTGAGAGATATTCTGAAATTGTTAAAGCTTGATTTTGTATCATTCCCCTCTTCATCTTGTTCCCACAAGTACTGGTTTGTCTCTTGTGTTTGCACATTTTTATGTACCAATCCGTCAGTGATAATTCAACTGCATCATTGAGCATTTGCCATTATTGAAACTGGCCAATTTGCAGTCATTCTCAACTCTAAACAGTTTCAGCAGTTAGCATGTAGTTATTACTCTTGGTAGTGTTTTAGGTCACATCTGTCTTATGAATTAATGTTTATTAATGTTGAAGGTTCAGGATAGATATCAGTAGACAGTTAATGGGTTTAAATCACTTGCAAATGTATTTTGATTGGTCAAAAAAAAAAAAATTGGAATTGAGTCACTTAAACTGCAGTCTGAATGCAGCCTTAGTTGCCTGTAGCAACAAATACACTCAAATGGCACCAATATGGACTTTTCAACTTGATTTTACCATTGCAACTTTTCTCTAGCATAGTTAAGTGATGGGAGAGTCATTTACTCCAATGTCCCTCTATAGATGGTGCCTGTGTATGTTTAGTTATAACTGAATTGCATTTCAGGATATCTTAAATGATATCATAGCCAAATCAGATATCTGAAATAGACTGTAATATATTCTTAAAACCATTTTGAGATATATTGAAAAATGTTCTCATGAGATTTTAGATATTTTTAAATAATTTAATGCAATTCAGGATATCTCAAATTAACTGTCTTTAAAATCCTCTAGAATAACATTAATGAAATGTTGAAAACTGTAAAGAATTTTTGCACAGCTAAACTTTTTTAGTTTTAAATAATATAAAATAATCTTCCAAATGAGTTATAGAGGTAAGGATTCACAGTCTTCCAATTCACCTGAATTAGTCGACATTTAGGATGTACTCTGCAATGTATTTTAGATACTTTTAATTTGGAGGAATGTGTCCAGCATACGATTTTCATCTGAATTAAAATGCTTTTTGAAAAAATTAAAGAAGAATAAATTATCAATTTACACTTCTTGTCTGAGATATTTATGTAAAATCTGATTTACAACATTGCCAAATGCAGTCTAGTGTAGAATACAGTGATAATAGTTGATAAAGACAGGAAATGCTCAATATATCTATACTAATAAAAGGCAAAGTCCTCAATGACTGACTGACTCACTCACTCATCACTAATTCTCCAACTTCCCGTGTAGGTAGAAGGCTGAAATTTGGCAGGCTCATTCCTTGCAGCTTACTTACAAAAGTTAGGCAGGTTTCATTTCGAAATTCTACGCGTAATGGTCATAACTGGAACCTGTTTTTTGTCCATATACTCTAATGGAGGAGGCGGAGTCACGTATCGCATCATCACGCCTCCTACGTAATCACGTGAACTGAAAACAAGGAAGAGATTTACAGCACGAGTCAAACGCGGGAATGAAGGTAAATGACGTTAATTGTTGAGTGTCTTAAACGTGTGCATTTACGGGGTGATTTCTCAGGCTTAAAAGCTCGCCTTTTATTAAAAGGGTAAATGCAAACTGTTTTCATTCTGAAGGGCACAAACCACGTTAGATTTCATGCTCAAGAGTAAGCTCAACACACAGCTTGGTCATATTACAACCTTTGTGATGGCACGAGACTTCAGGTCACGTGTCTGCAAAAGAACCTCATTGAGGCAACTATTTTTACTGGTGGTGGCTCAGGGGAGAGAGTTTTTATTCCTCGCATCCCCGTTATACCCTCTGATCTCCCATTTCAATTCAAACGCCTCCAATTTCCACTAAGGCTCTGCTTCGCAATGATTCATTTTCCCTTAGTTTAAAAAGGTTTACTTTTTCTTCTTAATAAAAATTTTAAAGCAATACTTCGCCGCTGCGAAGCACGGGTATTTTGATATATATATATATGTAGATATATGTCAATGTATGTATGTATATATGTATGTCTAGATATATGTAGATATGTATATATATGTGTATATATATATGTAGATATGTATATATATGTAGATATGTAAATATATATATATATATGTGTGTGTATGTATGTATGTATGTGTGTATGTATATATATGTATGTGTATGTATGTATGTATGTGTATATGTATATATGTATATGTGTGTGTGTATGTATGTGTGTATATGTATGTATATATATGTTGCTATGTGTATATATATATATATGTATATATGTGTGGATGTGTATATGTATATATGTATATATGTGTATATGTAGATATGTGAGTATGTAGATATGTATATATATGTATATATGTATATGTATATATATATGTTTATGTGTGTGTGTATATTATATATATATATATATATATATATATATATATATATATATATACAGTAATCCCTCGCTACTTCGCGGTTCACTTTTCGCGGATTCACGACTTCGCGGATTTTTAAATACAAGTGATTGCCCGCCTATCGCGGAAGTTATGTTCCAGACCCATCAGCAACAGGAGAAAATCCGTGATATAGAAAGACCATATAAAATAAACATTTTTTTAGTTTAAGCCTTAAAATACCCATCCCACATGCTTTAAAACACATGTAAACTTATAAAACACACTTTGTTAACACATATGATATGTGGATGTCGGGCTAAGGATATGAGTAACATCTCACTATTATAAAACATTTTAACTTCACGCAAGACAAGACAGTGAGACAGGAAAATTGGTGATGTACACCTAAAAGCCTGATTGTACAGGCTTTTAAATTATTGACACGCAGAGCGACAAGCAGCACAAAGCCAGCACAAAGTCCACTTCTCCTTAGCGTTCATTCAGCTCCCCCACCCCCTGACAATGCGAACTGCGCTTCCGGGGAGGGGGGGTTTGAGCGAAGGTGCGTTCAGCTCTCACACACCCACACCCACACACACACACTCCTCGAGCAGAGCGACAAGCAGGCATTTTGGCAGAAGCAGCACAAAGTCCATTTCTGCTCAGCGTGAGTTCAGCTGCCCCCCTTCACAAAGCGAGTGCAGACACATTGACGTCTGATCGCTGCGTGCAGGCAGTGTGCAGTGTTGGTCTGAGGTGTTTAAGAATGTAGAAAGTGTTTAAGAGCATAGGAAGTGTTTATATGAGCGTGGGAAAGGTTAACAAGAGAGTGAGAAAGGTTTATAAGAGTGTGGGAAGGGTTTATAAAGCCTTAAAATATGTATAAATAATAAAATAAATATAGGTCGCTACTTCGCGGATTTCACCTATCGCGGGGGGGCTCTGGAACGTAACCCCCGCGATAGGTGAGGGATTACTGTATATATATATATATGACAGCAACACTCATAACAATGACAACACAATTACATATATATATATATGTGTCAATGTATGTATGTATGTCTAGATATCTATACTAATAAAAGGCAAAGCCCTCACTGACTCACTCACTCACTGACTGACTGACTGACTCACTCATCACTAATTGTCCAACTTCCCGTGTAGGTGGAAGGCTGAAATTTGACAGGCCCATTCCTTACAGCTTACTTACAAAAGTTAGGCAGGTTTCATTTCGAAATTCTACGCGTAATGGTCATAACTGGAACCTCTTTTTTGTCCATCTATACTGTAATGGAGGAGGCGGAGTCGCATATCGCGTCATCACACCTCCTACGTAATCACGTGAACTGAAAACAAGGAAGAGATTTACAGCACGACTCAAACGCGGGAACGAAGGTAAATGACGTTAATTGTTGAGTGTCTTTTAATACTGTGTAAGCATACATATTAACACATGTGCAATTAAACTTGTGCATTTACGGGGTGATTTCTCAGGCTTAAAAGCTCGCCTTTTATTAAAAAGGTAAATGCAAACTGTTTTCATTTCTGAAGGGCACAAACCACGTTGGATTTCAGCCGTTAAATGCGCAAAAATGACGGTACACCAGATAAATAAGCGCAACATATTATCAGTTGTATTGTATGCTTACAATACATATAGAAATGTGTTAATCATTAACTAATAGTATGGGATGGTGTTTTTCGACTCGCGCCTTGATTTAAACGATTCCATGTCTTGGTGGGTTTGCGTAGCTTATTGTCAGTATCTTTACACCTGTTTTTAAGACTTATTGACTGAAACGGGCTTTCACGAAAAAAGTTAGAGCTTTGCTACAGGATACACCCTCCACAAGTTAAGGAAGTAAAAATAAAGGTATATATTTCTGTTTTATTTAAACCTTTTAAGTTCGTATGCATAGCCCCATTTGGCTGTTTTAGTTTTTTTTTTTCTTTCTTCAGTAATATTTAATCTCCTTAAAGAAAAACAACATATGCATTTTACTTTTTTTGTATCTCTTTAGTAATATTTTAGTGTAAAAGGATAACCAGTATTTAAACCTTTTATGTTACTTTATAAAGTTATTTTACACAATGTTGAAAAATTAATAAGAAAGCTACATATTTTGGCAGCTGCTGCTTTAATTTTCAATGAAATGAAAAAAGCTCTCCAAGAGAAAACCTCAATGAAGAAGAAACAGTTTGCACTATCTAAAAAGGAGAAACCCTCATTTATAAAGGTTTGCTGCAGATGACTTAACTGAAAATAAATGAATAGTTTCTATGTGTATAATACATATTTATCTATTTGACTTATGCCTTTATTCCACCAACTTACAACATCTGAGGTACAATTTGTTACATTACTTTTGTTTTTTGCAGTACAGGCAGGTGAAGTGACTTCCTCAGGGTCACACAGTGGTGTCAGTACCAGGATTTGGACTGACAAGCTCCGGGTTTGCTGAAATATTACTGAAGAAAGAAAAAAAATGAAAACGGGCAAATGGGGCTATGCATACAAATGTCCATCCATCCATTATCCAACCCGCTATATCCTAAATACAGGAGCCAATCCCTGCCAACACAGGGCACAAGGCAGGAAACAAACCCCGGGCAAGGTGCCAGCCCACCGCAGGGCGCACACACCCACACACCACGGACAATTTAGAATCGCCAATGCACCTAACCTGCATGTCTTTAGACTGTGGTAGGAAACTGGAGTACCTGGAGGAAACCCAGACAGACACGGGGAGAACATTCAAACTCCACGCAGGGAAGTGAACCCGGGTCTCCAAACTGGCACCTTTCACTGCGCCACCATACCGCCCGCAATCAAACTTAAAAGGTTTAAATAAAACAGAAATATATACCTTTATTTTTACTTCCTTAACTTGTGGAGGGTGTATCCTGTAGCAAAGCCCTAACTTTTTTCATGAAAGCCCCTTTCAGTCAATAAGCCTTAAAAACAGGTGTAAAGCTAAACTTGCAGCACCGCTATTCAATTACACTTGCCTAACGCCTCTCCTAAGGGGAGATACTGTGGGATCTGGGCATCCGTCAAAGCACCAATCACAGGCCCGATTAGAAAGCGGGAAGCTGTGATTTGTCGTCTCCCTCCCATGTAACAATCATAGCCCGTGTTACAATGCACTATGTATGTATGTGTATATGTATATATGTGTATGTGTGTGTGTATGTATGTGTGTATATGTATGTGTATATATATGTTGATATGTGTGTATATATATATATATATATATGTATATATATATATATATATATGTATATATATATATATGTATATATATATATGTGGATGTGTATACGTATATATATATGTATATATATGTATATGTAGATATATGTATATGTAGATATGTATATATATGTATATATGTATATGTATATATATGTTTACATAACCTCTTTAACACACTACTTCTCCGCTGCGAAGCGCGGGTATTTTGCTAGTATATATATATATATATATGTAGATATGTATATATGTGTATATATATGTAGATATGTGTATATATGTAGATATGTAAATATATATGTATATATATGTGTCTGTGTGTGTGTATATATATATATATATATATATATATATATATATATATATATGTGTGTGTGTGTGTGTGTGTATGTATGTATGTGTATATGTATATGTGTGTGTGTATGTATGTGTGTATATATATATGTTGATATGTGTATATATATATATATGTATGTATATGTGGATGTGTATATGTATACAGTAATCCCTCCTCCATCGCGGGGGTTGCGTTCCAGAGCCACCCGCAAAATAAGAAAATCCGCGAAGTAGAAACCATATGTTTATATGGTTATTTTTATATTGTCATGCTTGGGTCACAGATTTGCGCAGAAACACAGGAGGTTGTAGAGAGACAGGAACGTTATTCAAACACTGCAAACAAACATTTGTCTCTTTTTCAAAAGTTTAAACTGTACTCCATGACAAGACAGAGATGACAGTTCAGTCTCACAATTAAAAGAATGCAAACATATCTTCCTCTTCAAAGGAGCAAACAGATCAATAGGGCTGTTTGGCTTGTAAGTATGCGAAGCACCGCGGCACAAAGCTGTTGAAGGCGGCAGCTCACACCCCCTCCGTCAGGAGCAGAGAGAGAGAGAGAATTAGAGAGAGATAGAGAGAGACAGATAAAAAAATCAATACGTGCTCTTTGAGCTTTTAAGTATGCTAAGCACCGTGCAGCATACTTAAAAGCTGCACACAGAAGGTAGCAACGTGAAAATAATCTTTCAGCATTTTTAGACGAGCGTCCGTATCATCTAGGTGTGCGAACAGCCCCCCTGCTCACACCCCCTACGTCAGGATCAGAGAAAGTCAGCGCGAGAGAGAGAAAGTAAGTTGGGTAGCTTCTCAGCATCTGCCAATAGCGTTCCCTTGTATGAAATCAACTGGGCAAACCAACTGAGGAAGCATGTACCAGAAATAAAAGACCCATTGTCCTCAGAAACCCCACGAAGCAGCGAAAAATCCGCAATATATATTTAAATATGCTTACATATAAAATCCGCGATGGAGTGAAGCCAGCGAAAGGCGAAGCAGCGATATAGCGAGGGATCACTGTATATATATGTAGATATGTGTATATGTAGATATGTATATATATATATGTTTATTTGTGTGTGTGTGTGTATATTATATATATAAAAGACAGCAACACTCATAACAATGACAACACAATTACATTAACAATCATGTTACGTTATTTTTAAAATGTTTCCTTTTCTTTTTCATAACCTCTTTAACACACTACTTCTCCGCTGCGAAGCGCGGGTATTTGCTATATATGTATATATATGTATATGTAGATATGTATATATGTGGATGTGTATATGTATAGATATGTATATGTAGATATGTGTAAATGTAGATATGTATATATGTATATATGTATATGTATATATATGTTTACATAACCTCTTTAACACACTACTTCTCCGCTGCGAAGCGCGGGTATTTTTGCTAGTTCTTATTATTAATCAAAATATTTTTCAGTAGGAGCTTTGGTATTGAATTAGGGGAGTTAGGAAAATTCATTTTTACAAAGTCCCTAAGTTGTAAGTACAAAAATAAGTGTGTTGATCAAAATGTGCAAGTATATTATTAATATAAAGATCTCTATGTTTTAAGATGCCAAGTATTTTCCAAGACTTAAATAATAATAATAATAATAATAATAAATTTTATTTATATTGCACTTTATATTTTAGCAATCCCAAAGTGCTACAGAGTAAAAATAGAATAATAAAATAAAAAAAAAAAGAACAGAAGAGTCTATAAAATACTTTAACAAAATGACTTTCTAAAAAGATGAGTTTTTAGGTTTCGCTTAAAGGCCTCAGTCGACTGTGGGGCTCTCAGGTAATCAGGGAGGGCATTCCACAGCCTCGGCGCCACCGATGATAAACGCCCTGTCACCCATGCTGCTGAGCTTAGTTCTGGGGACTTGAAGAGTGTTAGTGAGTACAGAGCGGAGGGAACGTAAGGAGTTATGGGGGGTAAGGAGTTCCTGTAGATAAGAGGGGCATGTCCATAAATGCACTGATGGGTAAGAAGGGAGACCTTGTACTCTATTCTGAATGAAACAGGGAGCCAGTGAAGGGTTTTCAGGATTGGGGTGATGTGATCATACTTTCGCACCCTCATCAGGATCCTGGCAGCGCTGTTCTGAATATACTGTATAAAATAAAATAAATAAATAAATAAATACTGTATAGTTGATTGAGGGCTCAAATGTAAAGTCCTGTAATGGAGCATCAGACAACAGTGTCTTTTCTTTAAAGTGTGTTCTACATTACTTTCATATTTTGAGTGAGTGAAGTACAAGTGATCACTAGTAAACTGGAACTCAGAGAGAAATTGGTCTATATGATGCACATTCCAAAGGGCCTTTATTTTTTGTTTGGGTGTAATTTAGAATGCTGTCTTTTTTTCCTTCTTTAAATATAGTTGGCATTAACTGCGCAAGTTTAACGGAACATCCTTTTGTAAAATTCTATTGGAATAGCCATCTGGACCTGTAGCTTTTCCACTCCCTAAATAATTTACACCATTCTGAATTTCAATAATCCTCAGTAGTTTGTTGAGTTCCTCAATGACCAGTGCACTAAGCTGGGGCAATTCTAATTTTAACAAGAAAGGACACTAACATCCCTGCTCACTTCGCTCGCCTGCCCACACAGGCAGGAGCTAGGCAACCATTATCTTGTAGCTCTGCCACTCGAAAAGGGTGTCAGGGCACCCCTCTGTTAGTGAAAGCAATTGTATTGTGGTACATAGAAGAATATGTGGGGCGCGGGAGGAGGACAATTTGGTTCTTAGTTATTATAGATAGAAAATCAGTTACTTGAGTGTTTCACTACAAGTGTCTATTTTAAATAACCAATGAATAATAAAATGTAGTAAAAAGTAAAAGTAAAAAAAAAGCAGAAGTAAAACAAGTAAATGTAACAAAAAGTAAATAAAAAAATTAATTATATTAACACCACATCAAAAACAATATTATGAATTAATTCATCCTCTAACTTACATTCCATAAATATTGCTTTTTTGCATTTCTGTTTGCATATTGTTTGGGCTGCGGTGGGTTGGCACCCTGCCCAGGATTGGTTCCTACCTTGTGCCCTGTGTTGGCTGGGATTGGCTCCAGCAGACCTCCCGTGACCCTGTGTTCGGATTCAGCGGGTTGGAAAATGGATGGATGGATGGATGGATATTGTTTGGGATATTTTTGTCTTTCTTGTTTATTGGACAATTCCCTTTGTTCTTGATTTTAATTATATGAAGCTCTTTTTTTGTTCATTTCTCTTTTTTTTTTTTGATGTTCATTATCAACTCTTGTACGCTGTTTCTTCCATCACAATCTAAAATTCAACGTTCTTGAATAAATCATTTGCTTTTCTGCCTTACCATTATAACTGACTGTGTCTGAATGCCAAGTTAGCAGAACTCATAGTGTCGTGAGGTGGTATGGAGAGAGGATGTCTGCAGTATGAGTGATGATTGGGAGGGCAGTGTGGAGGGGAGTGGTCAAGGCTGAATATTGCAAAACTTTTTTAATATAATAGATATTCCTTAATATACTGATATCTCTTTATGCTCTCTAAATTTTGCCCCTTTATCATTTTTAACTCTCTACTGTTTTGTTGCATGCTTCCATTTTATGTTATTGTTGAGCTAAATCTTGTTAGTCTGAAGAATAGTTGTAATACTTCCTCCTGTAACCAAAGCATTTAAATTCTGCTTGTAATGAGAGCTTTTATTTTATAATGTGTCATTAGGTGAGCGTGCATATTTTTTGTCAACTTTGGATATCCTTGGTAATTAATTCTGATCTCTGTTTTAGTTTTCGGTTTATTTTATGAGATTACAAATTACAGTTTTTTCCACTTAGGAATGTTTTTAATGGCTGCTGATATCTCTTGATTTACACTTAATCTCTATAAAAAAACAATCTGGCAGATGATAAATGAAGTTGTTATCCACTATAATTAAAGAGTCTAGTCGCCAACTATATGTTGTATCAGTAGAATCTGTTGATTTGAATTTATATGGTTTTCAATGGGACCTTTACTTTTCAACATGTCAAGAAATTAGTTTGAGATATTTTTAATGCACAGAATGCCTTTTTAAGATATCTATACAGTAATCCCTCCTCCATCGCGGGGGTTGCGTTCCAGAGCCACCCGCGAAATAGGAAAATCCGCGAAGTAGAAACCATATGTTTATATGGTTATTTTTAGAATGTCATGCTTGGGTCACAGATTTGCGCAGAAACACAGGAGGTTGTAGAGAGACAGGAACGTTATTCAAACACTGCAAACAAACATTTGTCTCTTTTTCAAAAGTTTAAACTGTGCTCCATGACAAGACAGAGATGACAGTTCTGTTCTGACAATTAAAAGAATGCAAACATATCTTCCTTTTCAAAGGAGTGCAAAGCAAGCAGTCAAAAAAAAAATCAATAGGGCTTTTTGGCTTTTAAGTATGCGAAGCACCGCCGGTACAAAGCTGTTGAAGGCGGCAGCTCACACCCCCTCTGTCAGGAGCAGGAAGAGAGAGAGAGAGAGAGAGAGAGAGAGATAGCGAGAGACAGATAAAAAAATCAATACGTGCCCTTTGAGCTTTTAAGTATGCGAAGCTCCGTGCA
The DNA here is from genome assembly GCF_900747795.2 of Erpetoichthys calabaricus. Classification (NCBI taxonomy): domain Eukaryota; kingdom Metazoa; phylum Chordata; class Cladistia; order Polypteriformes; family Polypteridae; genus Erpetoichthys; species Erpetoichthys calabaricus. The sequence goes on from NC_041397.2 coordinate 183,936,547, forward strand.
GCATGTCCTTCAGGAAGCAGCTGCACACAGCCCCCCTGCTCACACCCCCCTACGTCAGCGCAAAGAGAGAGAGAGAGAGAGAGAGAGGAAAGTAAGCTGGATAGCTTCTCAGCCATCTGCCAATAGCTGTCCCTTGTATGAAATCAACTGGGCAAACAACTGAGGAAGCATGTACCAGAAATTAAAGACCTATTGTCCGCAGAAACCCGCGAAGCAGCGAAAAATCCGACGATATATATTTTAAATATGCTTGCATATAAAATCCGCGATGGAGTGAAGCCGCGAAAGGCGAAGCGCAATATAGCGAGGGATCACTGTAAATGTATTTGATATATGACAAGATTCATATTCAATGTCTCACATTGATCTAGAGTTTTTTTTAAGATATTTGGAAATGTAATCAAGGTATCTTAAAGAGCAATTTTAGATGTCTTGCTTCATGTTTGGGGATTATAAAAACATTTTTAAATATATCTAATGTCCCATTTTATAATGGGCCCTTATATCTGTTTGAAAATCTTTAATTTTATTTCCACATATCTGAAATACAATTCTAAGATATATTACAAAGACAATAAGTTATTTCAAGATATCTGAAAATCACTTTCACCTATCCAAAAATACAATCAAATATATCTCAATGTATTTCTACATATCATAAAAGTAACTTCTGGCTATTTCAGGAAATTGAACTCAGATATTTTGGTGTTATGAAGCACAGCCACATGACATATAATAAATTACACAGCTTACTTATTAAAAAATAATAATATCACAGCTTTTTTATAATAGAACATTCAGAAAAGTCTTTATGAAGCTTAACAGAAAGAAAAACTGATTTATATGCTTCTTCATTGTGTCTTGGAAGTCAGCCTGAAAAATCTAGTGCTATGTGCTGAACTTGTGATTATGTTAATTTTGTACAAATCTATTTTAGATTGCATCTGAGAGCACTTACTTTTCTTCATGAAAGAATGCATGTCATCAATTAGTAAAATAATGTGTGATGAACAGACTTCTGTGCAGTAGACAAAGTGAATGCAATGTAAAAAGCAGCTTGATCTTGTCAAACTTGCCAAACAATTTGCTGAATTACATCATTAAAGAGTTTCTGACATTTTTGACTGATGCTTGGTACGGTACGTCTCACTGATTCACTTATAGCCTTCAAGTCCTAATAGCTTGTTCATAGATTACTAACTGCCAAATGTCAAATTTTGAGTCAGATGTTGTTGGAAGAGTATTTTATAAAGGATAGTGTGTTGTTTGTAAACGCCCTTGATGATTAGAAATTATATGTACTTTTATGCCAAAAAGTATTTTTTAAGCATAATGTAAAATGAGACAGAGACTATCTAACACAGTTAATCTTTTTTCCAACACTCCATGTTCAAAGCCTTACATAATTCAATGATTTTTGTTGCAAAATTGAATTATTATGACTAGACTGGAAGAATTAGTGCTGCAACTTGCTGCTGGCAAGATTATCTGCAATTAAACTTAATACTGCTACGTTTTCAAATGGCATATTGATTTTCTTTTCAGTTGTATATACTGTATGTATGCTTTTGTGAATGTAATTTTACATTTTTATTTATAGCATGTCAGTCAACATTCTGCTAGATTAGAGATCCTTAGCTTGTCATGTTCTTTTTTCATTGTCAGCCCAAAAAACAAAAGCACATTTTTCATTGTAACAACTGAAACTTTAGATTATATTCTCTGAACAATCTTGAAGTACGTTATCAGACTACACTGTCTTCTGATGTTGTCACTACAAATACCTGGAGGTATGACAGTTCTATTTCTTCTGACTTGGAAAGGTAATGTCTACTGTCCATCACAGTTAATATTGGCGCCTCAGCTTGACATGACATAGACGGTGATAAACCTGTAATCCTCTTGATGTCAGTCTAGATCATGTACCAGGACCACCACAGCTATGGTATGAATGCACATGTAAACACATCCAGTTAAAAGAACATAAATACAAGAAGTGCAAACAACAAGCCCTTTAAATCTCAGGGGGGTTTAAGTAGCAAATGAGGGAAAATCTGTCTTCACTTAATTGATGAATATGTAGAGCTACAGCCACACTGATCAATTTTTAATGCCAAAAGCTAAATTAAGCAGCATTTTCAATGTGATTATTTATTTATTAGTATTTAACCTATGGAAGAAAGTACATCTCATTGAGGCTCAGCTGCAAAGTGTGCCATCTTTCAAAAGCAGATTTAAGACAATAAACTGTTGTCAAATGTAATGCAGAAATGGATACTCATACTATGATTCCAAATCAGGATATAATACAGTTTATTTGATAAAGAAACATAATTATAATTGTTGAATTTTGATAACATACATTTTGAGGAAGAAAAAAAACAAAACAGAATGGTGTGTGATCTTTGGAATACTTTTTGATCATTACTGCATATGGGACAGTATTAAGCAAAAAAATAAATAAATAAATTATGAACTTCGTAGTTTTTAACCAGCAACAATCATTATCAATCTCACGTAATCACTTCTAGTTACAGTAGCTGTTTACCTCAACTGAATTAGAATGCACATTATTTTCTCATCTCATAAACAAGACATAACAAGCAGTGATTAATGACCCTTCATATTATTGAAGTTAAATTGCCTGCTGACCAAATGATAAAATACTGCACGTCAGACAAGAACAACATCAATTTATTTTTTTGTTTACCACTCTTGACAGATGATTAGCTCAGACTTCTCTAAAGACCACCAAAAGCAAAAAATATCAACAGAAGCAGAATGACAGTCAAAGGCTAAATAAGGAAGTGGGAAACAAAAACCCCATCACTGGCAAAAAACAAACCACTGAGGAACACATGATCCTTATTTTGTAAAGGAAAAATTTGTCATAAACTTTTTTAAAATAATAAAAGAAAACTGTCCTCCACATCATTTTCAGTCTTCATTGGTTAGCTGGATTAGTAGTGGTAAATGGGGTCCTGATCTATGTGTGTATGTGTATGTTCACCCTGTGAAGGACTGGCGTCCTGTCCAGAGGATACCTTACGCCTGATACTTGCTGGGATAGGCTCCAGTTTCCGCACGACCCTGCTCTGGATAAGCATGTTTGAAATGGATGGATAGATGGATGCATTATCAATAGTAAATGAATAATAACTCTTTTTCAGTGTATTTAAAATGATTTGGAAATACCCATATGACTTATCAGTTTTGGCAAGATTTCTATACTGCCTTCTTTGAGTATTTGTTTTAAGACCAAACAAAATGGCAACATCCACCTACCCAAAGATACCTATTAGAGTACTTGGCCCAGTCTGAAGGAGTGATTGTGTTCTGCGATATGTGTGTGGTGGTTCTCAATTTGTACTCATTATTGCTGGATAATACCAGCTATCCATGACCCTCGCCTGAATAAAAGGGATTAGAAGATTGACAGATAAGCAAATAAATGCCTGCCTTTACACCGACTTGCTTCAGTCATGGAAAGATTCAGATTTACTGTTATGGGACTTACCAAACATGGATAGCATAAAAATGTATTTAGACTTTAAATTATTAAGACTTTGTGCTCCATAATTAGAATATGTTTGAAAACAAAATGAATGTGCAGATGAAGGGTACTCATACTTCTTCACTTTCTGCACAATTTATTCTATAGTAGATTTATTTTTTTGTGATCAAATTTTTATTAACAAAGTATAAATTGTAAACAATTGCAACAGCTCATAGAAAAGTACTTTATAATATAACAATAAAACACCCACCCCACGGTGGGCATGCCTACCCACGACCCCACCCACCCTTGGCCTTAAATGAACAAAGATAACCCTGGAGTGAAAGCACAATGAAAAAAGAAAAAACAAAAAAAACAACTAAATAAAAAATTAAATAACCTAAGTAAATTTTGGCATGCAGTTTCCCTCTATATGATTTAGGACAAGTTGCAAGGATGACTGCCAGTTTAAAATACTATGCTAGATGCTAGATGAACCATTAATCTGTGGTGCAGATAATTCAAGCAAAATAAGATTAAAAAAGGAGGTTTTCCATAAATCAAAAGATAATAAACTAGGAGACTTCCAGCAAGAGAGTAAGGCTAATTTTGCAGCAGTTGTGCGTAGAGAGAATAACCTTTGCTGGAAAGAAGAAATAGAGATAGCGGAAAACTCGAGAAAAAGAAATAATTGAGGCAATAAAGAAATTTTATAAGACAGAATAGATGAGAGAAATTTTGACATATTACCCCAAACAACCCTAACTGTAGGACACTCCCAGAACATGTGTAGAAATGCATCTAGGGACATACAAGAGCAAAGGGGGCACAGAGGGTCAGCTGATAAACCCATAGCATAGCATCTGCAGGGAGTTAGATGCAAACAGTGTACACATTTGAATTGAGTATGTTGGTAATTGGAGTTCTTAGATGCTAAGGTAATATTCTTAAATATTATATTCCAGTTAAGAATAGTAAGAGGGGAAGGTCATGTTCCCAAACCAAATTAACAGGTAATGTTTTAAAAGTGTATATAACATTGAGACAGGTTTTGTTGTAGGAGACAGAGACTGGATAAAGGAAAGCAAAGGATGTATGGGTAAAGATGAAGACAACGAAACACAGTGAAGCTTAAGAACAGACCTAATTTGAAGATTAAAGAAAAACGAAGAAGATATAATAGAGACCTCAGATCTTAGTGACTTGAACATTCTGAGCCTTGAGCCGTCAAAAATATTGCCAAATGTGTAAATACCGCACTGCCTCCAGCTTGGGAAAGCAATAGGGTTGCCACCAATAAACACCCTGGATTTTGGAAAATGGGAGTGAGGGAATGTAATTTTGGGCAGGGACCTAAATGTTTTTCCACCTTACACTATATAGATGGAGCTTAAGTAATTAGAGAGCCCACATTTAGTGAAAGCTGTCTTGATCTCAGAGAGACAAAAAGGAGAAGTGAGAGAGATCTGGGAAAAAAAACCAATTTGACTTCATCTGTGAGCCAGAATGGAGGGATACTAGGGGGTTCCAACCAGAACCAAACTGATCTAAGTGTAAATGCGCAATGATACATCTCCAAGGCAACCCCCCATCTGACCTATCACAAATAAATTTTGGTCTAATGGAAGGTTTTTTACCATTCCAAAGAAATCATGATAAAAGAGATCTGACATCAGACCAAAATTTATTTGGAGGCTAAAGAGGGAGCATGCTGCTAACAAAATTAAATTGGGGTACAATATTCATTTGAACACTAGAATCCCCGAAGCCTACGAAAAAGTCGTAATCACTGGCCTCCATTAATTCCTTCACACCTCTTCATCAGCGTCTTTGTTTTGCAAATGTCTCGATCAATAGTGGCAGGCAGGCAGCCTGCTATCCACTGATGCAGCTCAAGTCGGATAAAAAGTTTTTCCAGCTCAAGTCTGTTTATCTGGGTATGAGGTACGCCTGGAATTGTATAGGGTAGATAATATATTGTTATTTGGAACACGTGCATTTCATGTGTGTTCCGTGTCTACAACGATGTGGGTAAATGTAGGATGACATTATATGCGAGGCAAGAAATGTTGAACACATAACTGAAACAGAAACGTTTTGCATGTTATAGTACTAATGACAAAATGTTGACATGAAGTGTATAATGTGTGAAGACTGAAGTCCAATACAAAATAAGTGTGCTTTTAATCCAGAGTATAACCAAAGAAAAAGAAATTGGGTTAGGGGATGATGCTGATACGTCTGCTTGGTTGGTGCAGAGGTAAGAACTACTGTCTCATAGTCAAGAGATTAAGGGTTCAATTCTGGGTCCTTCCTGCATTTACTGTTTTAAATAGTGAACTGCTCTTACTGTAAATATTATAGACTAAAAACATACATTTGATTTGAGTCTGTAACAGCCAGTGTAAATTTATGGTACTTGTCAAGGTTAGTGCTTTTTTTTAATTAATCAATTTTATACTCTCAGTCATGTTCACGCTCCCCCTGATCTGATACTGTTAGTTTTCAAGTAAAGATATGGTATAAGAGAGGTGAACTCAGATGAGTAGATTGATGGGCAAGCAGTGGGTGTGGGACTCTCCCACTATTGTGCTTTGACTCCAATCATATTTCTGATTTTCATGGACAGGATATCAAGATGCATCTTTCTGATTGATGTCTTCCAGTTGGTGGAAACCCAGCCACAGTGGATGCACAAACCAGTGTGTTTCTTCATGCCGGTCCCAAGCCCGGATAAATGGGGAGGGTTACGTCAGGAAGGGCATACAGTGTAAAATTTTGCCAGAAAGACATGCGGACAAAAACGATTTCCATATCGGATTGGTTGAGTCCCGGGTTAACAACGACTGCCACCAGTACTATTAACCAACGGGATGCTGGCAGAAATTGGACTACTGTTGACCGAAGAAGGAGGAAAAGAAGAGATGTGTCTGGGGGAAAGAAGAGAGGAGAAAAGTAAAGAGAGTGGAACTGAGGGTAGGAACTTTGAATGATGGCAGTATGACTGGTAAGGGGAGAGAGTTAGCCGATTTGATGGAGAGAAGGAAGGTTAATATATTATGAGTGCAAGAGACTAAATGGTAGGGGAGTAAGGCCAGGTGAATCAGAACTGGATTCAAATTGTTCTATCATGGTGTGGATGGAAGGAGAAATGGGGTAGGGGTTATTCTAAAGGAACAGTAAGTCAACAGTGTTTTGGAAGTGAAAAGAGTGTCAAACAGAGTAATGATTATGAAGCTGGAAATTGGAGGTGTGATGGATGAGAAAGAAGATTTCTGAAGTGAGTTGGATGAAATGATGGACAGTTTACCCAAGGGACAGAGGGTGGTGATTGGAGTGGATTTCAATGGACATGTTAGTGAAGGGAACAGAGGAGATGAGGAGGTGATGGATAGGTATGGTGTCAAGGAGAGGAATGAAGAAGGTCAGATGATAGTGGATTTTGCAAAAAGGATGGGCATGGCTGTGGTGAATACATATTTTAAGAAGAGGGAGGAACATAGGGTGACATACAAGAGTGGAGGAAAATGCGCACAGGTAGATTATATCCTATGCAGAAGAGTCAATCTGAAGGAGATTAAAAACTGCAAAGTGGTGGCAGGGGAAAGTGTAGTTAGACAGCATAGGATGGTGGTCTGTAGGACGACGGAGATCAAAAAGAGGAGGAGAGTGATGGCAGAGCCAAGGATCAAATGGTGGAAGTTGAAAAAGGAAAACTGCAAGGTTGAGTTTAGGGAAGAGGTAAGACAGGCACTGGCTGGCAATGAAGAGCTACCAGACAGCTGGGCAACAACAGCAGAAGTAGTAAGGGTGACAGCAAGAAGGGTGCTTGGTGTGACATCTGGACAGAGGAAGGAGGAAAAGGAAACCTGGTGGTTGAATGGGGAAGTACAGGAGAGTATACAGTGAAAGAGGATGGTGAAGAAGAAGTTAGATAGTCAGAGAGATGGAGAAAGTAGAAAAGAGCACAAGAAAACAATGCACAAGGTGAAGAGAGAGGTGGCGAAGGCTAAAGAAAAGGCGTATGATGAGTTGTATGAGAGGTTGTACACTATGGAGGGAGAAAAGGACCTGTACAGATTGGCTAGACAGAGGGAACGAGGTGGGAAAGATGTGCAGCAGGTTAGGATGATAAAGGATAAAGATGGAAACATACAAGCGAGGAGGGTGTGCTGAGAAGATGGAAAGAGTACTTCAAGAGGCTGATAAATGGAGAGAATGAGAGAAAGAGAAGGTTGGATGATATGGAGATCATGAATTAGGAAGTGCAATGGATTAGCAAGGAGAAAGTAAGGACAGCTATGAAGAGGATGAAGAATGGAAAGGAGATTGGTCCAGATGACATACCTGTAGAAAACTGATGAGCCACAGCATGAAGTTATGGGAAAGAGCAGTGGAAGCTAAGTTAAGAAGGGAGGTGATGATTAGTGAGCAGCAGTATGGTTTCATGCCAAGAAAGAGCATAACAAATGCAATGTTTGCTCTGAGGGAGTTGATGGAGAAGTACAGAGAAGGCCAGAAGGAGTTGCATTGTGTTTTTGTGGACCTGGAGAAAGATATGACTGGGTTCCTCGAGAGGAGTTGTGGTATTGTATTAAGAGGTCAGGAGTGGCAGAGAAGTATGTAAGAATTGTAAAGGATATGTACAAGGGAAGTGTGACAGTGGTAAGGTCTGCAGTAGGAGTGACGGATACATTTAACGTGGAGGTGGGATTACATCAGGGATCGGCACTGAGACCTTTCTTATTTGCAATGGTGATGGACAGGTTGATAGATGAGATTAGACAGGAGTCCCTTTGGACTATGATATTTGTTGATGACATTGTGATCTGTAGCAAGAGTAGGGAGCAGGTTGAGGAGACTCTGGAGAAGTGGAGATATGTTCTAGAGAGGAGAGGAATGAAGATCAGTAGGAACAAGACAGAATAAGTGTGTGTGAATGATAGGAAGGTCAGTGGAATGGTGAAGAGTTGGCAAAGGTGGATGAGTTTAAATACTTGGGATCAACAGTACAGAGTAATGGGGATTGTGGAAGAGAGGTGAAAAAGAGAGTGCAGACAGGGTGGAATGGGTGGAGAAGAGTGTCAGGAGTAATTTGTGACAGACGGTTATCAGCAACAGTGAAAGGAAAGATCTACAGGACAGTAGTGAGACCGGCTTTGTTATATGGGTTGGAAATGGTGGCACTGACCAGGAAGCAGGAGACAGAGCTGGAGGTGACAGAGTTAAAGATGCTAAGATTTGCATTGGGTGTGGCGAGGATGGACAGGATTAGAAATGAGTACATAACAATGTTGGCTGAGGTATGACAGTTGGGAGACAAAGTCAGAAGCAAGATTGCATTGGTTTGGACAGGTGCAGAGGAGAAATGCTGGATATATTGGGAAAAGGATGTTAAAGATAGAGCTGCCAGGCAAGAGGAAAAGAGGAAGGCCAAAGAGAAGGTTTATGGATGTGGTGAGAGAGGATATGCAGGGTGATGGGTGTGACAGAGCAAGATGTAGAGGACAGGAAGATATGGAACAAGATGATTTGCTGTGGAAACCCCTAACGGGATCAGCCAAAATTAGAAGTCTTCCAGTTGGTGGAAACAGGAATTGCCTCTTTGCCTTTAGCAGATGACATGGTCCTGTTGGCTTCATCGGGCTGTGAACTCCAGCACATACTGGGACAGTCCGAGACTTATTGTGAAATGGCTGGCATGAAAATCAGCACCTCGAAATCTAATGCCATGATCCTCAGTTGGAAAAAGGTGGACTATCCTCTAAGTGGGAGATGAGTTACTGCCTTATGTAGAGAAATTTAATTATATCAGGGTCTTGTTCATAAGTGAGGGGGAAAAGGAATGGAGAGTTGTGTGGTTATGCAGTCATTATACCAATCCATAGTGGAGAAGAAGCAGCTGAGCCAGAAGGATAAAGGTCTCGATTTACCAGTTGATCTATGTTCCTACCCTCACCCGAGGTCATGAGTTTTGAACTTATTGACCAAAAGCACAAGATTGCAGGAACAAGCAGCCGAAATTAACTTTCTCTTCAGGGTGGATGGGCTCTGCCTTAGAGACAGAAGCACAGTCTTCTAGCAGAGGCTTGGAGAAAAGCCACTGAACTTCTACATCCTGAGGAGCCAATTGAATTGGTTTAGACATCTGAAAAGGATGCCTCCCTGTAAAGGTTTTATGGGCACAACCAGCTGGGAGGAGACCCCAAGAAATGTCCTGGGATCCCACAGTATGAGTTGGCAATTATTACTGGGGAAAGGGACATATTGGCCTCACTGCTAAGAACGTTGCCCTCATGACCAAATCTTGGATATTTGGTGGAAAATGAATCAATGAATGATGGGCAATAATTGCAAATGCATCCATTAAAATTTAAATCAGCAACACAATAAACTGTACAGAAAGTGAAGAGGTGTGAATACTTTCTGAATCCACTATCTCTTATTATAATTGTTTTATAATCTGCTATTTTATACTAACTTTTGTTTAAAAATATAAAATGCATTGTATACTATAAATGTGATATCTTGCGGAAGACCATCCGGTAAAGTCAAAGTATGTTTAATTAGGAGGCAATATCAGATAATGATAGTAGTCAGTGCTTTTTTTAGAAAGAAAACAACACACTTTTATTAGTGAATTGTCATTTCACATAACTCATACACTCACTCAGCAATAATTTTGACAATTGTTCCCTTGGGAACAGAAAAGCAAGGTAACTCTGAAAACAAACCACTTAGATTAAAGGTACAGATGGCTCCAATCATAGCACAGCTGCTCTGATGTCATTTGGGTACTTGATGGAGCGCCTAATGTCAGATGGAGATGCAGATAGAAGGTAGAATGTTAAGAGTCTTCAAGTAGCCTCACAAAAATAACATTATTATAAGCCATGTGCTGATTTTGTTTCACTGCTTCTGCATAAGAGCTAAGTCTATAAACCTGTATCATTTATACTCCCCTATTATGTTGTACCTATTATGGTCTGTAAGTACTCTTAAATTAAAGTTGTTCAAAATAGTCGGCGTAGTATAAATGTCTAATATAATATTTCTTTATGTGAAATGCCCACTTAACATTTACTGTTAATTCTGGGCAATGCCCTTTAAACATATCAGCTGCCCAGAAGCTGTCCAGATCCAGTTGTTCCTTGAAATCTGGCTACTCCTACTATCAACTACTTAGGACTGTTTTATTTAACGTAAATTAGTGCTTGTGCAGTATACAGCCATACTAGGCCCTTTTCGTTTGTTTGCCACTTCATGTATGACATATCAGCCAACTACACATTGCCAAATAGAGTCTAAATAATGTTTACAGTCCAAAATGTTATTTTATTTAATGCAGACCAAGGCAATTTTATGACTTCTTTATTTTGCATCCTAGTACAGTATATGACTAGAGCAACATATCTGTGTGTGCAGAAGCTCTGTCTTCACTATTTAAAGTCACAGCATTTGAGGTCAAAATAGCACAAATCACACTGTTCTCAAAAGTCTTAGTTTTCAGATATTATAAAGTATGCATTTGATGATAGAATTATGTGATTTAAAATGAATACTGTTTGTGGTATAGATCCACAGTGAATCCTGACATGTTTGCAGTTCAATTGGTAGAAGGAATAAATCTGTAGGAGCAGTTTTAATGACTTTTATAACTGCCTTCAGTAAATTGATATTGATTCTATCTGTCCAGATCGCCCTATGTGCATTCAAATGTTTGCTAAATACTTAACTAACAAGAATAATTTAGTGTAGGAAATAAAGAATTTTCCTGTACTGTGTGTTTTTATTTGGTAATTCATGTGTGGGCATATTATTAAAGTTGATGCTTTTGATGCTAAAGTTTTGGATACATAGTCAATGTATTAAAATTATTTTCTGACTTTGTGAGTAGTGGATAGCATTATTATAGGAGTTGACAGTGCTTGGTAGACTTTAAAGAAATAACATTAGAAATTTTACTGACGAACAACATTTGATCTCCTCATTTGGGGGACTCCGAATGAATATCTGTGGTCCTTCCCTATTGGTTCCCTTGTTTTGTTTCTGTTTTGGCATTAATTGTGACACACAATAATGAGGAGACATCATAGTCATCCTTAATAAATACAAGTGACATACTAGGCCCAATAAGGATTGAAGGAGATGCTATTCTTCACAAAAAAACAACTTAGAAAAACCAAAGATAAAGCCTTGTTTGGTTTGAGAAGAAAAGGTAAAGTTTTGTATTAAAAATAAGAGTCTAAAAGTACACAAAAGACAATAAAACAGTCAGAAACTACATGCCTGGCATAAAAACCTGCACCTTCAACATAATCAGAAACTAAACAAACTTACCTGGAGAAGAGATGGAAGTAGGATGCACTATGTGAAGAAGGCATGTTGACAGAGGCAGTGTGATGCTCTGGGCAATGTTCTGCTGGGAAACCTTTGGTCTTGGCATTTATGAGTTTGATTGCAGTCGTCTACATGTATGTCACTTAATGGATTACCCAGCTCTGGTTTTGAAGAAAATAGCAGATAAATACAACCAACACCCCCCCTCCCCGGTCTTACTCCTGCTTCTATGTTGCGCCACATGAATGCATGTATCACTGGTGTATCACACCATCGCACAGCTCTACAAACTCCCTCCCTCTTGATAACATAATGTGTGCAATAGATCCCTGTGTAGTCTAGATCATGTCGAACCAATGAGGGTGGGGGGCATGAAGTCTAGATTGCTTTGAAGCATATGATTTCATTATATTTCCAGCACATCTAAGCACATTTTCCCCCTGCTACTTCACTCAGTGTCGAGAGAGGGGTTTCAGTGGAAAGCTGACGTTTACTTCTGGTACTGAAAATCTTGAAATGCTAGTACCGTATCATTTTAAAGTTTAGGTTTTTTGGTACTTTTCCAGTACCAATATACCACACATACCTACCGTTGATGTCATATTTGTGAATGGCAGGAACAGAAGCGGGGTTCACAAAATGAATGGTTTTAATTCTGTTTTATCAAATGGATTACCAGAGGCTAAAGTTGGGACAAAGATCAAGGGCCAAACCAATAGTATGCACTGAAAAGCTAAAGGGTTGTCACAGACAGGGGAAACCAATCCTGTGATCAACTACAGCATGGGCAAGGTTCAGCAATTGTTATTGATAATAGTCACAGTGACCATTTTTATGCTCAAGAGTGGAATGGTAGACAAACAACCACCCCTCTATAACTTGGCTAGTTGCACACATAACCCTCCTAATCTGTGCAAACAAGATCTAGTGCACAGAGAGGCATGATATAGTGGCTGATGACTTCTTTTCATCAAGACAGACACAAAAAAGAACAGCCAAAGAGGCAGCTGCCTGCCTACATTGATACACAACATAAATCAAACTCCCTCCTGGAAGTTATCAAGAATGGATTTTCCCCACTTAGTGAGATAGGAATGTCCTCCTGAAAGTTAACAGTTGCCACTTAAGGCAATTCAAACAGTTTAACTGTCACTTTGGATAAATTGGAAAAGATGACATAAATATAAAGTAAAACCACCTGAAGTTAAATTTTTCATAGTGGAGTTAGACTGAAAAATTCCCTAACACTACAAGCCAAACAAAACCAAAGACCTGTTCTTTCACCATGCTGCAGATAAACTTGGTCAGTTACAGTGTTTTAGTCCTTGTTTACCTTAAGTTGGCTATCATTCAAATTTAATCCTGTGTCAGTGTGCACTTTTCTGACATACTAAAACTAAGACATACTAAACACCATTGCAGTGTGTAGTCTGAAGCTGACTCGCAGCCTGTACAGGATATTAAAGTTCAGTACTAACTTATATTGCCTTGAGGCTACGTTTAACAGACAAGTGAGTTATGGTTGTAAGTGCCATGCTGGATGGAACGGCATCCCGACTGGGATGGAAGATGGATTCTTTCCTGGCCGGGAGGCCATAATGGAAACACTATAGGAAGGGAGGTGCAACCCAGCCGGGCTGATGGTAGATTCCTATCACAGTCAGGACAACAATTCGTTCCCCAGTATAAAAGGGGGCAATGCTTTTCTGGTTTGACTCCAATATGGTCTGGGAATTGTAGTTTTGAAGGGCAACCCTGTAGTGGTCCTTTGGCACTGCCAGGGGGCACTATTAGGAGTAACTCTCCATGTTTTAGAAGGACTTCTGTCTGACCCAGAAGTGCTTCTGTTACATAACATCGTAAGAAGTCGTCTCACTGAAAGGTGAGCTAGATTTGAGAGGAATTGAGACGACTCTTATAGACAAGGTTGGAAGAAGATGAACGAATTGGTGTGTGCTGTACGATTGATTTGAAGCCTGGAAAAAGTGTTGCTGTTAATAAATCTTTATCAAAAGGAACTTGGAACTGTCTGTGAGTGAGTTGTGTCAGAAGTCAGGGCAACAAGATGCCCCCTGGTGGTCACATGTTATAAAGTGAAAATAAATAGGCACTGTACTAACGTACAGTCGTAAAAGTAAATATTTTTGTCAATATTTAAACTTGGCCTATTCCAAAATGTATCATTCATAAAAGATATTATTCTGTGATTATTCTAAAAGTATGTCTTTAAGTCGTACTTTAAAAACTACAGCTTTTAAGTCAAATCGATTCCAATATGTACAGAAATGTGCTGACATTACTCCATCATTATATACAGAAGTGAGATATGGTGTTCCGCAGGGCTCAGTACTGTGACCTTTACTGTTTTCACTTTACATGCTTCCACTGGGATCTATCATTAGGAAACATAATGTTAATTTTCACTTGTATGCAGATGACACCCAGTTATACCTTTCATTTAGATCAAATGAAGTTTCTCCGATGTTGTCTTTAATTAGTTGTTTTAGTGAATTAAAGGATTGGATGAATGAGAACTACTTTTCTTTGAATACAGATAAAACAGAGATGTTAATTGTTGGTGGGAATGACGCTGATCACAACAATATTTTGTCATCATTTAACTCAGTTGGAATCACCATTAATTTCACTGAATCAGCCCTCAATCTAGGATTTATCTTTGACTCTAGCATGTCATTTAAAGCGAATATTACAAACTTGTCCAAATCATGTTTCTTCCATCTTAAAAATGTTAGGAAATTAAGGCGCTTTCTAAATAAACAGGATTCTGAGAAATTAATTCATGCATTTATTTGTAGTAGGATTGACTACTGCAATGCGGTGTTCACTGGATGTTCAAACTGTTCTTTATACAGCCTCCAGTTAATCCAAAATGCGGCTGCAAGAATTATTACAAAAACAAGAAAATACGAACACATAACTCCAGTTCTTAAATCCTTACACTGGCTTCTGGTTAAGTTTAGGGCAGATTTCAAAATCCTCCTTTTACCATATAAAGCATTAAATGGCCAAAGTCCGGCTTACTTGTCTGAAAGTATCATGACTTACAAACCAGAGCACACATTAAGATCTCAAGATGCTTATGATTCCAAGGATTAATAAAATAACAATGGGAGGTCGAGCTTTTAGTTACAGAGCCCCTAAACTGTGGAATGGTCTGCCTGCCACTATAAGAGATGCCCCTTCAGTCTCAGCTTTTAAATCCCTGTTGAAGACTCACTACTTCAGTTAAGCATATCCTGACTAGAGCTGCTGATTAACTGTGCAGATTGCATCTCTGTTGTTAGTCATTAGCACTAAAACATAAGTAACATGATAGTTATAATTTGTTACTAACCTTCACCTATTCTGTTTCTCATCTCGGTACTCAAATGTGGCGCTTGGTGCCACGGCCCACCTGCCAAGTTGTTTTGTCTGCCTAAGGTAAAGTCATCCCTGATGGAGGATCACAGTTGGGTAGAGGGGTCCTTTCATCGGATTGGCTGGCCCAGTGCTGTTTCAGCTGTGGAATGGCCAAATGGGGGAGGGAGCTTGATGGCTGAGGTCTCCAGGACTCTAAACAAATCCAAATCATATTATGTGATATCATCTACTGTTAAATTCTGGTCCATACTTGTAAAATTTTTATTTTTATACTGTATTGAGGATTTCTTCTATTCTGTGTATTGTATTGTATTGTATTGAACCCCTTCTTTTTGACACCCACTGCACGCCCAACCTACCTGCAAAGGGGTCTCTTTTTGAACTGCCTTTCCCAAAGTTTCTTCCATTTTTTCCCTACATTTTTTTTGTGAGTTTTTCCTTGTCTTCTTAGAGAGTCAAGGCTGGGGGGCTGTCAAGAGGCAGGACCTGTTAAAGCCCATTGCGGCACTTCTTGTATGATTTTGGGCTATACAAAAAAAAATTGTATTATATTGTAAATGTATGAATCAAATATCAGCAAGGGGTGCCTTACAATTATATGTAGTTTACAGGAAAAATATTGTTTGCAAGGACAGTCTTCTTTTAAAATATAGGACTATAATGTAATGTCATTTATTTATGGTGATTCTAATAGTATTTAATTAGAATGGTGCCATTTAAACATTTTTAACTCTGTGAAAATGTAATGTTGATACCACTGTGGCTCCTTGTTCATTACTACCACACCTCTGCTAATGATCAATTAGACATGCAATTAACAGCACAGACTATACACATCACACCAGAACATAAAGTAAGTAGATTTCAGCTAGTAAAACATCATCTTCTTTCTCACTTGGTTGCTCACTGCAGTGAGACCAGGATAATTTTATACTATACGGTAATTCATAGTGTCTCATTTTAATATGATGACATTACTCTACTGTCTGAGGTTAGCCAGAGTAGACCAAGGCTGTGTCTTTCTTTCTCTCACAATCTATGCTGGTGAAAAAAAAGAAACTTTTTTTTCTCTAGATGTGTATTGGATCGCTGATGCTATTTTGTTGATACTGGCAGAGGTCTAGTAGCAAGGTGCTTAACAAAAACAATAAAAAACAAAAGAGGGGGGCAACTGGAATGTCATACTCACTGGTATTTGTTAAAGAAGATCCAGATTTAAATGTTGAGGCAAGCAAGCTGCAAACCAAGAATGCATATGACGACAGTGTTTTTAGCACAGTTATGTAGATTTTATTATTTGTGCTCTGCATTTTTATATTCCCTTTTCTACCTGGTGACCTTATTTTGCCTTTAGGTATCTAAGAGGGTGTTGTTGTGATTTTATAGGGCCGTGGTTATGAGACTCAGTATTATGTCATGGTGTCCACTTACACCTATAAAAGAAGGCCTGAAAATGTGGGAAAATCTGTTCTTTTTATTTTTTTGGCAAAGGTTGTAATTTGTCACTTACAAATCTTTGTCATGCCAAGCATTTCATTTTAATTTTCATTTTTGCTTATGTTTTATCACATCTTCCTTGAATGGTGTTTTTTTTTGCTCATTAGACAGTGGTACATCTTGACTGTCAGTACAAGAGCCCTGTTGATGTGTTGGCAGATTTGGTCTCCATCTTACTTTTTTCCTATATATCACTGGCAATGAGGTTCTCTCCACTGCTACCTACTCCCTTCTTTACACTGTCCAGTTCACTGGAATTTTTTTTTTTCTTCGATATTCTTGGAGCTACACATGTTTATCCTGCGGCCGTAAACCTTTTGTCTACTCACCTCAGAACAATGTTATCAAACAAATCTTACTTCAACAGCACTGACAGCAACTGGATGTGTTGGTTTATTAGCATACAGTGGACTTGTATAGACCATCGAGGTCTACAGTATTGTAGAGTGAATACATGAGAGGTCAACTTGTGGAGCATTCCAACATCCTGGATATTAGCCACAGATGCTCTTACACTTGCAAAAATGACTGATTTGGCATTTCAAATTCAGTCTGATGAGAAATTCATATCAATGCTATAATCATTTTCTGTTTCTAATGTCATTGGCCTCACAAAGAACACAACCTTCTCTCATTCTGTTCCTTCCCACTGTAGGTTATTCATCAGCTGGGCCCAGCTCCATTCAGCCTTTCTGCTGCCTCCACAAAGTAACATCTCTAACCATTCGGACTACTCAACCCAGCATGAGTTTGATCTTTCCAACAGAGGACTGAAATCCATCAGTTTAATTGGCTGCTTCCCCAGTCCAACCACCAGCTGTGGTCCAAGGCTGTTCCAACTCAGTTTTGACCTTTATATCTCAAGTGTTATGTTACTGAAGTTTAAGGAAAAAGCACTTTTTAAATGGATTGATAGCATTGTACAACCTTTTTTTTTTCTTGTGATGTTTGCTTGTGTCTAGCTCCTGTCTCTGTCTCCCTTATCCCCTCCATTACAGACAGGTATTTCCAATGTCCTCTAGTGGTTGGATGAGTAAAATAAACTTTGTGGGCTTGTGGAAATGATCCTTTATACCCTTCATTATACCTGTACACTCTGGGGTAAAGTCAACGGGTCTAGCCAAAAATTGCAAGAAATTTTGTTTTAACATTGTTTTAACATGGTTTTAACAGCAAACAACAGTCAAGAAATTATCATCAATTAAACAAATAGATAAAAACTTAGGTTTTCCTTTACATTTGCTTAAACATTGAAGCCTTGTGGGTAAATGTAAAGACAGCACTTTGCTGACACAAGAGTCAATATTGCTCCTCTCCGTTTTGCAGGGTTCAAACTTTTGGTCAGTTGTGGAAAAATGTTTATTGGCTAGTTTGTATTTAATGCAAAAACAAGTATAATCAACTGTTTAAAACTGGTCTTTAATCGGGCCAAAACATAAGACAGACTTGTTCTCCAGTAATGTTGTGGTGGTCTTTAGAGTGTGGATAGGGGCATTTCCTTGTTGAAAATAACTTCTGATGGTCCCTTCTCTGAAAATAGCTTCTCATTGGTGGGAAGCAAACCTTTCTGCAATATTATCCAACACTCAGCATTGTTAATCAACTTTTCACAGTGGAGCAACAATGCTATATGAATAAGATTTAAATTCCCAGCATCCTCTGTGGCTACTGTGCCACAGCTCTGGGATTGCTGGAAGAAATGAGATAACGTCACTTAAAGCCAAATATGCACAAATTCATGGTGAGAAATCAACCAGACCCTGAGCAAAGGTGAAAGTTTGGGCAGGCAGAAATGGAAACATCTGCAAGATCGATATGTGAAGGCAAATAAGAAATTTCTGAGGATTCTGCAACCACACAGTTTTGTTCACTGAATGGTTGTACTATACAGACCATGATGCACATCATCTGTGTGCAACCACATCTGTAGCTGTCTGTACCCAATAAATGGGCCTTAAATTGAACTGGATGATTGTCAGTTTCTGTACAGAGAGAAGAGAGGAGGAGCCAGCACTGATCTTTGGGGCACTCCCTTGCTTACCTGGTGCACCCTTGACATCTCTCCTTTCCAGGACATGTGGTAGGATCTGCCCAAGAGGTAGGATCCAAACCATCTGCAAGCAGTCCCAATGATCCCGAGGTAAGAGAGGGTTGCAAGGATGATATATGCCAAAATCAGAGGAGGAATCAAGGAGGATGAGGACAGATGGCATGGTGGTAACTCAATGAGCTGTAGTCTGCAGTGTCGTCTTGGTAGAATGACCCCTCTTGAAGCCTGACTGATTAGTACAAAGCAACCAGTTTTGAAGAAGGAAAGAAGAAACGACGCATTCAAGTGTTTTGGATAAAAAGGAGAGGAGACAGAGACTAGTCTGTAATTGCCTACTTGAAATGGGCAAGTGAGGGCTTTTGGAGAAGCAGATTTATTAGGGCCCATTTGAACATAGCAGGAAAAATGCCAGTGTTAAGTGAGGTGTTAATGATGTGTGTTTTTATGGAAAAGCTCCCTGGTGTATTTTTGCTACAATGTTAGGGTCCTTTAGTTTCTTTATATATCATATGCTACTTACTTTGTTTCTTTGCTTATTCCTGCTAATGCCCAGGGGACAAAACAACTTTTATTATATGTTAATATCTAATTACATTTAATATAAAATAATTAGTCAAAAAGATTAATTACAATTTCTGTAGGTAACAGATAAATAGAAATGCATGTTCATGGCTGTACTAGTATATGTGTTAAAATGAGTTTAAATGCAAAATGGAAGTGCGCAGGTTAGGAGTTGGTCTCGTCCGTTAAGGGAGATGGACATCTGAAGTGGAACTCTGTTAGCAGTGGTGTTATTTTTTCTCTTATTTTTTATCATCCCGAGAGGGAGGGAGAGAAAGTGAGAGAGAATGTGCAAGTGAGTCAGGTCACAATAGCTTGTTGATTCCAGAAGATTCACTGAAACTAAAAATGGCTTTGCCTTCTGCGTTGTCATCTACTCCTTGTGAGCTGAGGACATCGACTTTAACTGGGCTTGCCACTTCACCCGCGGAGCACGGAGAAGTCCAAAAGGTAATAAATACCGCAGTTACCACCGCTCAGAGACATAAAGGAGCTCAAGAATGATTTAAAGAAAGATATAAAGAAAGAAAGAAATGATATAAGTAAGGAAATAAAGGACATACACAAGACAAACGAGTAGCTGCTTCAGGATATTAAAGACCAGGAAAAATGTTTAAATAAGCGCTTTGAGGCAGCGTTTAAAGGTATGCTAGAAAATTTGTAGTTTGAGAATAAACTGAGAGTTCTTGGCGCTCAGTTGGAAGACATTAAGCAAACGTTCACGACTCAAATTGAAATAGCTAAACAACTGCCATCTACCGCTGATGGAAAAGCAACGGCTGCAAATTCCGAATGCAAAGTACTCAGAGACAGACTTGCTGCACTGGAAGATTAATGCAGAAGGAATAATATTAGAATCAAAGGTATCCCTGAAAATCATGAAAGTCCAAACCCAGTGAAATTCGTACCTGAACTATTCTCTAAAATAATTGGATAGGACTTCAAATCACACACCGAGATAGCAGCGGCTTAATGCATATGGGGATCAAATACCTCTAAACCTAGGGCTCTTATCATGTGTTTAGAAAAATTACAATCTAAATTACATTTAATGTTACTTCTCAAACAGAAACAAGAAGTTATATTTGAAAATAACCACATTCATATTTCCCTGATTTTTCACCCTCAACAGCTACTAAACATACTGCTTTTTACAACATTAAACAGTGTTTACAGAAAGCAGAGGTTAGATACATCCTCTTGTATCCTGCCAAACTGAAAGTGGACATTCAAGGTAAGCTTTACATTTTTACTTCTACGGAGCAAGCAGAAAAAGAGCTAAGAAAACTGATCCCGGCACTTTTTTGAAATACCATCGTGAGTTGAGTCTTGTCCTGGCATGGCAAAGAAGATCTTACCGGCTGTTTGATCTGCTTGCAATGATACTGGTACCATAATTATTCACCTTTTCCCTTCTCTGCCACTTTTTGTTTATGCTTTAATTATAGTTATATGCATATATGTATGTACTGTATGTGTGCATTTTTTTAAGGAGACTGGTTAACATCATTCCCTGGGTTTACTTTCTCAAGACTGTTTAAGATTATATTTTATGCTTATATTATTTGGACTGCATTGTCAATAGATATCTGTATTTTAATCTTTATACGCCGATGCTGGGGGGCTTGTTTTGTTTTAGACATGCTCTGTCTCTAGGTGTGTAAGAGGACTGGGACTCTGTGAAGTGTGGTCCAGCCTCATGTGGGTAGGCAAAATAGGGGGAAGAGAAACAGAGCCTGCTATCTCTAATCTATCTTTTTAATCCTTATAATTATAAGTGCCAACGTAGCAATAGGCTTCATGGCAATAACTTCTGGGAAAATTGAAAATTGAGGTCAAAGTTGTCTTATCTGAAGATAAGACTACATAATGACAACAAAAGTTCAGAGGTTATGTCTCCATGACCGAACCATTAACTTTGTGAGCTGGAATGTTAAAGGTCTCAATCACAAATTTAAGAGAAAGAAAGTATTCTCTCACCTAACAGGTCTAAACACTAAAATAGTATTTTTACAGGAGACCCACTTATTAAGCAAGGATCAGTTTTGGCTGCACGGAGACTGGAATAGCCTAATATTCCATTCCAGCTATACAAAGAAAACTAGAGGTGTGGGAATTCTTATATATAGAACAATCTCATTTGTAGTATCAGATGTAGTATCTGATCCTGAAGGGAGATATGTGATCACCATGGGTAATTTATTTAACTGTAAAGTGATTTTGATAAATATTTATGCACCTAATGTGGATGAAATGGACTTCATCTAAAATGTATTTGCATCCATTCTCAATGTGAACACTCATAAAATTAAAATGGCTGGGGACTTTAATTGTGTTTTACAAAGGGGCGATGACATCTAACACTGCAAAGACAATTACACAGTTTGTAATTGATCACAACTTATCAGACCCCTGGAGATTTCTAACCCTAAACTCAAGAGCATATTCCTTCTACTCACCAGTGCATCACTGTTACTCAAGAATTGATTATTTCTTTGTAGATAACAATTTCTTGTCTATAATTAAATCTTGTAAGTACGATGCTTTTGTTATTTCCGAACACACCCCTTTGATCATGGAGTTAAAATCGCTATGCCCCACATACTCATCTCGCAGTTGGCGTCTTAACCCACTTTTATTAGCAGATGAGAACTGTACAGAATTTATATCCAAGAAAACCATTTTTTTTACAGACAAATACATCCTCAGAGGTTTCTGCAGGAATACTTTGGGAAACCCTAAAGGCTTTCTTAAGAGGACAGATTTTCTCCTGTCTTTCCCACAGAAGTAAATTGGAAACCAAGAAGGTATCAGAGCTAATCAGTGAAATTACCAGAATAGATCAAGAACATGCCAGTTGTCCGAATGAGGCATGTCATAGGAAAAGACAGGCTGTGTATTCAGAACTCAACCTCTTGACAACTAAAGAAACAGAACAACTCATCTTTAAATCAAGACATCATTACTATGAACATGGAGAGAAAGCTAATAAGATCTTAGCTCAACAAATCCACAAGCAGGAAGTTTCCAGTGCAATCCCATCAATAACACAGAAGGAGACAAAATCATTGAGCATAAAAATATAATGCACACATTTAAAGACTATGGTAAGTCTTTATATTCTACTGAGTTTAAAGAAGACAAGACACAATCTAATGCATTTCTGGATGCATTACAGATACCACAAATAGATACTCTCAGTGCAGAGGAATTGGATAAACCTTTGGCACTATCAGAATTACTAGATGCTATAAACTCCCTTCAGAGTGGCAACGCAGCAGGCCCTGATGGCTACCCTGCTGAATTTTATAATAAATTCTCAAATAAGCTAGCTCCCCTTTTATTAGCAACATTTACAGAAGCTACAGACAATAAAATTCTACCTCAAACGTTTCGCCAAGTAATAATTACTGTCCTAAGAAAAAGGAAAAAATATTGATCGGTCTTGAGGACTCAGACAGCATCTCCATAATATATACATATATTTTACAGTCCATTCCTTTCAAAGATGCAAGAGTACAGAGGGAAAAGGATCTCTCACTCAATATCTCAGAAAAGGAGTGGAAGGTAGCAATGCACTGAATTCACTCGAGCTCCATATGCACAAAGCATACACCTATTCAACTTAAAATTATATATTGAGCACATCTGTCTCGTTTAAAATTGTCCAAAATGTTTCCAGGGCAAGATCCAACCAGCAAACGTTGCAATCAAGTTCCAGCCTCACTGAGCCATATGTTTTGGGCGGGCACCAAATTAACATCATTCTGGACCAAAATCTTTAAATGTCTTTCAAACAGCCTTGGTGTCACAATCCCTCCTAATCCATTAACAGCAGTGCTTGGTGTACATCCAGATGGGCTTAAAGTCGAGAAGGACAAACTGTAATTGCATTCACTTCACTACTAGTACTTAGACTTATCTTGCACAACTGGAAGAAATCAAATTCTCTCTTAGAGAATCTGTACAAAACTTTTCGAAACCTGGCAGGATCTAATCAATAACATTGTAGAATAAGTATTTAAATGGAGGAAGCAGATTCTCTCCCCTCTTTTTTATTTATTTTCATTCATTTATTAATTTATCTATTTACTTATTTTTACTAATTTTAAAGTTTTACTCTGATGGACTCTTTCTAATGGGTGGGGGTTGATGTGTTTCAAACCTATTTTTTTTTTAAACTTGACTTGCTTGTATGGAATGTTATTTGATTTTAATAAAATCAATAAAATGCAAAAAAAAAGGAAGTGCACAGGTTATTTTGTAAAAATTAATGCTAAATGGGTAAGACATGATTAAACTTTTTTAAAAAATCCTATGATGTATAAAACAAAATTTCTTCAGGGGCACTCTTTCAACAGCATTTGTTTTATGGGAAAAACATTTCCACAAGAGAACTGAATTGCTTTTGGAACAGTTGGCCTTGTAAAATAGAATTAGTCAATATTTTTCAACCTATACATAGAGAGTTATGCTAATAATCAACTGGCATTTGGTTCAGGTTTTGTAAATCTAAAATATTTCTTAGAGTAAATTGCCAACTTTCTGCACGTACACAACCAGTCCTCTTCTTCTAACATACTTTATGCAGGGTTTGGTTTTAGGATTCAGTGCACTTTTCCTAGTGGATGAACAATGCTATGTGAAAAAGATTTCAATTCCCAGCACCCTCAGTGGCTACTGTGCAAAAGCTGTTTACTCTAAGGTTGCTAGGAGAAGTGAGGTAAGCGACTGATAGCCACATGTACACAAATTAATGGTGAGAAAATTTCTGAGGATTCTGCAACCATGAAGTTTTGGGCACTGAATGCTTATACTATAAGTAATATATTAATAAAAATATAGCATAGTGCCCTTAAAGTGAATATTGTAATTGACAAATAAAGTAACTAATTAGCAGCTGATGGATTTTGACAATTTGAAACAAGGTTTGCTATATTGCAGTTGTGTAACAATTATATTAAAATTCTAAGCAGAATGTCATAAGAATTCATAGAGCAGGATTTCACTATCTTTTAAAATATACAAATGTGCCCTTTAAAAACAATGTAATGGGTGTTTAGAGATTATAAAATTAACAATTAGCCCTATACCAACATTTGTCTCAATCTAATTATAGTCAGAGAGGTGCAGGAAAGCAGGGATTCAGTGTGCAGTGGGAACATGGGTACAAAATCATCTTAAACACTAGAAGTATTGGGTTATGGTCAGAGGAACCTTTTCAGAATTATTTAAAGTGTTTCTTAGGGATCAGTACTGGGGCCACTGCTCTTTATAATATATATAAATAATCTGGATAAGAATATTAATAAGAAGCTGGTGAAGCTAGCAGGTTACACTAAACTAGATGGAAAGGCAGGTAAAGTAGCGTCAGCTGAATCAGAGAGGTGGACAGACAACCACACAGAGACTTGGGCAGATTTGTGGTAGATGCAATTTGATAAAAGTAAATGCTACTACACATAGGAAAAAAAATGTTATACTTTATCAGAGACTTACCAACATCATTTTGGAAAACACAGAGTATCACTGTGAGACATTACCCAATTAAACTTTTTAAAGAGGTTGCACATATAATCAATCTACCTTCAACAATGTTACAAAATGTAGATTGGTGAGACCATTACTTTAGACCAAGTGCCACAAATTTCCTTACTTATCTTCAGGACATGTGTGAAAGAACATCAACAAGATGAAAGTAGGTACATAAGTTCTGTCTTATATATCAGCACTCAAAGGTGGGCTTTCCAATTGAACCTCATCTCAGTATTTGATACGCTAAGGAGCATAAAGCTAATGCAAGATACTGAGAGAAAATGGGAAGGAAATTACTGTAATGCATTCTGCCTCAATCTGAAAGTTCAATTCATCCACTTACACTTTTTTTTTATGTATTTAGTGTTTGAGAGTAATAGTCAGTGATAGTAGATACTTAGTAAGAATAGAATTTACAGTGATCATTTGTACAAAACACAAAATTTTAAGGGTTGATCAAGTTGTCAACAGATTTATGTAACAATTGATCGCTACCCTTTTTAAAAAGAGACCTTAAAAAAATACGCTAAAATGAAACCTATACTGTAATTAGCCACTCCCAGCATCCACCTCATTAAACCAATCATATCAGGAAATGTCTGAAATGTCTGCAACAAGATTATACAGCATAATTGAAACACCAAATATGTGCATTATTTACAAATACTAAAAACAGAGAATGAAGGTGCACATGCAGAAAAAGAAAATGCAATTTACATAATTACATATTAGATGTTCATGTTGGTTCCAGATGTACAGTAATGGCCAAAAGTTTTGGCAGCAACACAGATGTTGTGTTTTATAAAATTTGCAGCTTCAGTTTTTGTGGTGGCAATTATTGTGCAGATTGATCAGATGCATATTAATTCATTGCAAAGAGCTTTATAAGCATAAAAAGTTAACATTATCACAAAAACCATTTTCACTTATTTTGACCCTAGCACAAAATGATCAGCTGAAAGTGTCCAGTAAGCACCAGGACCGTCTCCTTCTGAGCAGTCAGCTACAGAATTGTGTTGCCATCAACGCAGAGCTTGCTCAGCATTGTCAGCAGGTGGGTGTGACTGCATCTACACACACCATGAGGCCAAGACTTTTGGATAACGACC